>NW_008752033.1:121519-157166 GCF_000715545.1 Opisthorchis viverrini | reverse complement strand
GTTGTCCAATTCTACGGCTAAGGACGCCCCCTTTACTAATAACTGTCATTTAGCTTTGCTGCTGGTGGCAACGGCTCAGCGGAAGCCTTTGTCGTGCTTGGTGAGAATGGATCGGAAGATATCACGAGGATGGGTGCCAACGAGGGTTTGGGTATCTGACTCACTTCAAACATACCCTTCTCGCTGATCAAAAGGAATCCACCGTTCTAAGGATAATCCGCCGCACATTCTCCCGTATTACTGGCATGGACTTCCACTTTGTGAAGCCTGCGTCCTGTTGTCTAATCAGGACGCAGGAAGGGCGTAACCGTCGTTGAGCATGTCCAGCGAGCTGCTACTAAAATCCGTGGACTGTGAAACGCGTCCCATGGTGCTTGACCTCTTTCCCCTGGAGTATCGTCGCCTCCGAGGAGATCTAATCCTTACTTATGTTCTGCTTGAACAAGGTTTGTCTAACATGTTCTTCACCGTTAGCACAGTAAAACGGGGCGGGGACGTCGCCAGAAGATTTTCAAGCTCAGATGGCACGCTTTCATTAGACAATTTTTATCATTTTGGGTAGCTGCTGCGTGGAATAACCTTCATCTGATGGTTGTTCACGCTACATCTATAAACCGGTTCAAAGCATTTTTAGACACTTTATGCGAATCCTTGCGCTCGCAAGCTTGCTTGCCGTCCCGCACTGAGATTTCGAAGAGCAGTACTACACCCTTACTGCTTGTGCCCTTCAGGTGGACGACAGCCGCTGAATGACAAACACAGTACCGACCCGGGAAACTTGGGCGAATGCCTCGATCCTGCGTATCCATCTGTGTCCTTGAGTCTGTGGCCCTGACAGTGTTTATCTCCGTTTGTGTAATTTCGCTTGGTAGGTGAGGAATGCGGAGACAAAAGAATCTAATCGAGTGGCGACGACAGGGGGTTTGGAATAACCTTCTGATGCCACGGAATTTGGTGTGGGACAGCTAATAAGCGATATTATCCCGGCGCGTTGCTGGCGCTGTGTTGGATTTGACCATTTTCTGACCAATCAGTGGCTGCCTCTTTATGGTCCGTTGCGGTCAGGATACCTGATGCACAGCTTAGTGTCGCCCTCAGTTTTACGCTCACTCAGCTTCGTTAGCAACGTTTCGTGAGAAGCTGTATCAATAGCTGTACTGAAATCAAGTCAATAGCTGTATCAATAGCTGTACTGAAATCAAGATGAACCGAGTCTACAGAATTTACACCGTCTCCAGGGCGTTGACTCCGACCCATCGTTCTCTGGTCACCAACAGTTTGTTTAGGCAGGAGTGCTTATAGGGAAATGCAAACTCTCCAAGATGAAGCAGACTGCTTTTCGCGGAATAATGTTGTGCCAAACTCGATGTGATTCACTTCATAACCTCCGGCCTCGATGCGTGTGTAATCTGAAATAGCATTTTTTGAAGTTTTCAAGACAAATATCCATGCGTCGCCACCTAGAATGATGCGAATTACTCCCCGCAAGTCACACCAAAGCGAACTGAACCATATATTGTAGATACGTTCAATCCAAACCAGCCCTTCGAACGACAGGTAACGTGGGTGCAAAACAGGATGTCCCGCTTTTTTCGGCTTAAAAATCGACGCACTCTCGACGTATTTCAATCGAATATTTCCGGTGCGGACAGAAGTCCCAGTTCTCGCAAGTGGCAAGAATAGATATGGCCCCCAAAAATGGATCACGAACCACAACCCCGAGCGTATAAGCAACTTAGGAAACTAGTTACAGGCAAAAGACCGGGACCAGACTGTTTACCTCCTATCCTTAGAACCATCCAAATTACGTAACGAATGTTCTGTGACACGGTCACTCAACCGTGCCCGCTTTTAGCTTTTGCGTTTCGTGCAAAACTCATGTTTCGCCCCGATTGGTTTTAAAGCATGAAAGAGTATCGACATCATTCACCTATAGCCTCTTTGCGGCTCCGTTTCGATGGTCCCTAACTTGACAACAGCTGGACACCGGGCCTTGTGCTCGGCATGGATCAACTAGGAAAGCTGAGATTCAGTCAGTTCAGTCAGCTACAACTTATGTGCACTAGATTTACTTTCCACACTTAAGCTTACCGGAAGTAAGTGTAGTAGGGGCGACCACGCATTGATGGTGATGGCCTCCATTGATGTTAGTGTTCTCTGTCCGATGTGACAGGGAGTTAGAGCTTCACACTGAAAAATAGCTTTGAGGTCTTGTCCCGAGGCCCACATCTGAGGAGACGACAGTTAACCACGCGACCGAATTATCTGGCAAGGGGTCTTCACGCTGTTGCGAGGTAGGGCAGGCCATTCCTGGGTCGTCCCAACCAGACACATGACTGGGCGAAGAGGACCTTGCAAGACACGGTCCTTTGGAATACAAAAAGCATGGTCTAACCAGCGTCATTCAATTGATCCAGCGATGCTGCTGCTTTTCCTGGAAGTCATCCTGCGTACCTTATTATTGCTGATCAGGCGTTTCCTCGCAATGTCCCGAAGCCACCGAAAGTCCAACACGGAGTCTCAGAAGGTCTGAACACAGCCGTCACGTACCAGATTAATGAAGTAGGACGATTGAGCCGCATTTTCCTACATTGAGGGCTAAACTGCTGTGACAGATGTCATGTTGGAAAACGCTGCCATGGCTTCTTTGATCTCTTCTTTTGGTATCCCTTCAGTATTCATACAATGGCCCAGCTGAACGTATTTCTCTACCACATCGACCAGTTCCTCTACAAGGTTTGTTTTTTTCCCACTCGGTCTTGGAAACGCACTGCACATTGTATATATGAAGCGCATACAGATCCGTGCAACCGAATTATGCAGGCAAATTGAAATATTTCGCATTCCTAAATTTTCTGGTCCCAGAAGAACTAGGTCAGCATACCCAATGTCCGTGGTGAGCGTCCGGTGAGTATTTCTCTCTCCAAGTGGTTACCGTCGTGTAAAGAGGACTCAAGTAGCACACCAGTTAATATAGGAAGGGCAAAAGGAGACAAGCTGGTTTAACACTACTGGATGCGGTGATCTTAGGATGAAACCTGCCACAGAACTGTATGCTTGTATGGAAGCAGACATATAGAGCCCTTGTTGGACGTTTTTCATCACCCGATTACAGTAGGTTCCGACACTTGGCGGAGCAAAGACAGATTTCAGATAAAGAGAAAAGACGTTTACCAGTGGCTGAGAACCCAGCTTGGTGTTCGCGAGCCTGACTGCCTCGATGATGGCTGAACTTCCGTAGGACGATGCCAGAGAAGTCTTGGAAATACTGGACACAAGACCCGTATCCCTGTGGTTTCGGACGACCCATGGGCTAAGCACAACTCCCATACCTTAGGTACTACGGGCCGTTGCATCTGGATACTCAGACAACCGAAGTGCAAACTGTGCGAAATCTTAGTTCGTGCAGAGCGGTTTGAAGTGTACGGTTAAGCCGAGGTCCTTATGCATGATTCGGAGACATTGCATACGTCCTCGAATGAGGAAACTGGGTCCGGGCAAAAAGTGTCTGTTGATCGATTTGAATAGAGTAGACCCCATTTTTCTGCTTGCCTAATGATGGAGTGTGGCGTAACCTATATGCATTTAGAGGATCACACGTTTACACCAGTTAATACATCTTTAATGGACTACTACAGTGTTATAACATAAGATCTTCGGAGCCGATATTTTAGCTTCACGTGAAGTCTTTCAACCTGTCTTGTCCTGTTTCATCGCGGCATACCATCACGACCTTGGCCTGGAGCGGATCGTCTCCGCGACACGTCAACCACCAACCTGTGGTACCCAGATTGCTAGCACGGTGACAAGCATTCGTACTGAACTCCGGTTGCCTAATGAGCGTAAAACGCCAGCTCATTATATATTTCATCCACTAATCCTGAAGGACCTGGTGGACCTATTAGCTTAACCCGCCACCCGAGTTTTCAGATTCTAATTGGACACTGGGAAACTGTCGTCCGACTGAAAGATCGAGTCCGTTAATCTTTTCACAATATCAGTGATTACACCATTTCCTGAAGCTACTGATCAATATGTATCATTTCTCTCCCAATAACGGTCTCTTAGAGACTTGTCTTGAAAGTATTATAAACGTGTATACCAGAATGGCCTATTCTACACAACAACACCATTTCGTGCGTGATGAAAAGCTCGTGTCTTACTGGACTAACCTCTGTCTGGGGATCCCAAATAGATACTTGAGAACATCGTAATTCGGCCAGTGTAGTCGTGTTTGACCCCATGTCCATAGACCGGTCGCTTCTAATAACCGAACGTCATATCCATTGGACGGACGTGTCACTTGCGGGCTATGGACAAAACGAAGGCGCACCCTGAATGGTCAGAATGTCAAACGACCTGGATCAAGCATCCATAGCTCGATGTTTCTCGTCCCCTCACGAAGCCTCCAGCGTTACCTTCCACTTCTTAGATGTTGGTTTTCAACGGCTCAACGGAAATAGACCGAGATGATCTGTGTATTGGAAACCTTCATGGTCAGAGCAGTACACTGACTGTAGCGAATTCATTTCACTAGATCAAACATACGACCTGACTCACAGGCTTCTATCAGAGCAAGGAAAATATGCTCTGAAGACGCATCGGAACTTGGTTTTCATAAGCCTTTCAAGAGACAGCGGTTTTCGGGTCATTTATTGGGAGACGTATGAACGGAGGACCCAAGACTGCCATTACCATAGTTGCGAAAGCAAGCGCATTCACATTAGGATTCCTTTTAAGAGTGATTTACTGATCGGTCTGATGAACAGACGGATGCACCAGTTTGAGCAAAGTTCTCCCCGCAGAACACTTCCAACCTGGTCCACAAGCGAACGTCGGTGTTCTTTCGATCTCAAAAACGGAGAACCTGCCCATGTCCAGAATATGTTAGTATGCTCACTCTCTTGCTGTTGTTTGGCGGAATACAGTAAATGCAGGTAAAACAACTAGGTCAAAAAATGAGGGATCACAATCCACCCCGACTAGCTTGTGGAACTAGAGAAATGGTAACCAGCTGAATGGTGTAGCACCTATTGAACATGGCTCACAGCTTTGTGCCTATTCAAAGCTTCCGTATTGTTTAAAAGGCGCCTTCTAAGCAAACTAGATAAGTACAGCACCGTTTGACAGAAGTAGCTGTGGTTAGCGCCATCCGACATTTCAACAAGATTCTTTGTTGACAACCACTTTGTTCGCGTGCTGAACGTATCATGATGCAGCTCTCTCACTGTTACTGAACACAACCCAAGCAAAGTCTGCACTGACAGCTCTGGGTAATCCTACTGGTGAATTAAACTGGGTAAATATACACAGACTTTCACTCAGGTTTCTGTTTTGATGTCCACCGTACTGATTAAATTGTTAAATATTGCTGTCTTAGGATTTGCAGCCTTATGACTGCAGAAGGCCTTACAGACCCTTCAGTTACGGATTACAATGTCATCTGCTGCTAAAGGGCTTGCTTCATGACACGGGGGAAAATCCACTTCGATTCCAGAAGTCGTAAAAGATGCAGCCGTGAGTGTACATAACGCTTCGGATAACCGGGACATTTTGTCCGATTAAACTCAAGCGTGTAAAACCCTGAGCTGTGACTATTTGCAACCAATGCATTCAGTTAATTCGACACTTCGACTAGTTCATGCTTGTCAGGGCAGATGGACAGTTTGAATCAAAGGTGCATTAGCCGTTTTACACCCTCCAGTAAAGTGGAGTCTATTTTTCCCATTTGTCCATGAAATGTACGCGCTCCACATTACTATACGGATCAGAAACCTGGCCGCTGCGCGCTGAGGACGTCAAAAAAACTTTCAGTGTTTGACCATCGATGTCTTAGGAGCATTGCCCGAATCTACCGGGAACACCGGATCAGCAATTCTGAGTTTCGTCGAATGGTATTCGGGAGAAATAACTCACCCTCGATAGAGGAACTGATCACCGCATAGGTTGCGCTGGCTTGGTCACGTGCTGCGCATGTCAGTCAACCGACTTCCTTGAAGTGCTCTTTTCGCACAACCAAATGAAGGGTGGTAGAGAGCCAGAGGCGGTCAAACAGTGACTTGGCAGCAAAGTGTGAAAGCCATTACTAGCAACCTCGGCTGCGCTGGTCATTGCCGTCTTCCTGGATGGGGACCACGAGACGGGCCATATTATTGGTTGGGGACATTGTCAGATATGGCCCGGTCGCGCCCTCAATACGCGCTCATGCATCCAAGCTAGTGCCTTCAATGCGTAGCTCCCTTCCCAACCCCCTCTTAACAGTCCATCTACAGTGTTGCATTTGCACACTAATTTATCAGCTCCCGCCTCCAATGCACAGCTACCTACCCCATCTCTCCAAATCATCGGTGAACGAAACTGTGGCAGTTACAACCACTGTACGACAAGTACGCGGTTAATACAGTTGAGAGTGATGATAATAATCTGGCAACATTGGAGCCGACAGTAAAGTCCAAGGTGCCAATAAGGGAGAATTGAACCAATCAACTCGACTGCAAGTTCATGGTATTGCCCGCTTGGTCTCCCGGGGCTGTGTTACTTTAATCCAGAGCCTGTCGACGTAGTCAAGCACTTCTACTTCCTGTTGCCTTAGAAGAGTTGCTTAAATCCTGGTTTCCAAATATCACTATACGGTGTACAAAGCTATGATGGATAGCACTATCAACACCCGATCCTCACTGGCAACTTTGGGAACTAATGGAGCACCAAACTATCGGGTTATCTTGTCAAAAGATACGTGAAGTGTGATCTCAACCACCAGTTCCCGGTATCATAGTTTGGGTCCTTGACTCCTCACGTAACCTCGTACCTTACATACCAGGCTCTTTGGCCAAAGCCTTCGATGGTCACAAAACTCTTCAGTATGGGCACACATACAGACCAACAGGACACTGCTCTGTACTGGTGTACGTATGATTTTTACAATTCGCATTGCTTTCGCATTATTTTCAACCTTTAATTATTGGGGAAAAATTATCACACCTGCTCTGTCTATGAACCAGTCACCTGAAGGACGTGACCAAAGGCTCCCTTCAAGCTGACTTTTCCGGTGTTCGTGTCCTCAGACAAGGTAGACAACCTTTGAAATTGTGTTGTGTTTCTTAAACGCGGTTGAATGATCAAGCTCATTGCTTGAAACCGTCCTCACTCTCTTCGAAGGCTAGTTGTCACCTATGTTGCCCTGGAGATTCGGTCTGGGCACTGCAGTATTAGAGGTGGTTCTGAGTCTTTGAACTGAAGCGGTCCTACGTATGCGGTAACCAAACAACAGACTCTTTACAACCGAATCAACCAGTTAAACTACGGTTAACAAATGGTGAACGCTGTTTCCAATGATATGACTACTTTTATGGAGGCTCGTGGGCTACGCCCCGAAGTGGGGGGGGGGAACGGTAGTAAGGTGTCGAAGAGTTCCAGTAGACTTATTAGGGCTGTTGTGTCAAGGAGAAAACATCTCAATATCTCGAGCATCGTGCCAGCTAAACCACAAGATGGCGCCACACATTCAGTTGCAAGATACCACATACGAGAGTTTGAGCTTGGAATTCACTCGAGTCCTTCGTAAACGTCAACTCAATCTGCAAACGAGTATGGTTCGCCATAAACGCTACCTGTCTGTGTGCAACAAAAGATTGATGCTTTGATGGAACAAATGACATATGGTGACCTTAACACTTGTGTTAGTTGCATGCCCCGGAAACAGCACAACTTTCAGGGCCGTCCGATACGTCTGATACGCTGATGGATGACAGTGGCGAACGGCTCTTAAACCTATACTCTAGCCATCGACTCCTTCTGGTCTGTTGGGACTTTTGCAACTGGGAGTCGTCTTGCAGCCTGAAGTTCACCACCTGCAAGTCCACCACATCGCCGTAATTTATCGATCGGAAGGTTCCATCTGAGACTACCTGTCGTAGTGGAACACCACCTCCGTTCATGCTCTTACTTATGCAGTTCCGTAACCAGCGATCCGGAGGGATTAAAACAATATTGTATTTCAGCTACTTTTCAGAGTGACCTTGCTAACGATTACACAGCATATGTCTTTTTGCATCGGGGATCAGTAGCCGAACATCATGTCGTTAAGCTGTAGCGCCCTTTCGGTGCCCAACTGCCATGCCACCCGAAGGTTGCTCGAGGGCTGGGATACTGCCAGGTTGCCCAAGCCTAGACAAGGGAAGGTAAGAGACAGGGGTCGGGTTCGAACGACGGGCCTGCTGGTCAGTAAATTCGCACTCTAACCACTTGGGCCATCAGGTGCTCCACTAATTAGCCTTTAGGATGTCTAAGGAGCAAAACAAACCGCATATACCGATGGACTCAATGAAGTTTTTTTAGCCCCACCGAACAACGATAGTGGCAAATCGTGATTCTCAAAATATCGGCCTTCAGCTACCCATGATCATCATCATTCCGAGGAACGATAAATAAAGGTGACGGACGCCGCGAGCGAGAGAAATAGAGATTGTGTGGGCTTCCCATCCGTTTCCGTCCGTTGCACACACCAGTGAAGCTGCCCCTCGGGTTTTACCCACGAATCGGCTATCACAAACGAGATAGTGAATCGGTTGTCTACGGAAAATACCAAACCACCCGCTAAAGATGAGCTCCTCGTTGTACCGTTTAAAGATGAAGAAGACGCTCTTTTTTTTACGAAATCACCAATCTCCGGTGAAATGGGATGGCCTGCTGGTTTAGGTCAATGATTGTGCCAAATTAGAAGTGAGTTTTGGACAGACTTCAGATCGCCAGAGAATCAGGCTCATAGCTGTGGTATTTAATATTTTGGTGACCATAACTGCTCGTTGACTAGCTCAGACTATGAAGTGGCGGGGACCAAGTTGTTTTTCGGATTGACAAAGTTTCATTGACCAGATTTTCTTACTGCGATAACTATGAGAGCATTACCGTTATGGAATTCTATTTTCGCCATCAAAACGCAAAGTTTTCCATGAGGACTGGTTATGACTCCACAAATGAAACTTTTGGCACTTTGGATAGAAAGTGGCAAGTGGAGAGTGGCTGTTCATATTTTAATCACCCCACCAAATCACAATTTTTCGCAACATCTTCGAATAACAGAACCCTGTGATGCATGGTCCGGACCACCACATCAAGTTGTTAGGGTGGTTGGGCTGGATAGGGCTGTATATTCAGCACAAAACCATAGGAACCGCTTCGCTTTTTGTTGCCCGTTTCTGACAAAACGGTGAGCTACCTCCGATGTATCCCAAGTGGTTACAGCGCGAATTTATTAACCGGAAGGTCCGTGGTTCGAACCCGACCTCTGCCTCTCGACTTTCCCTGTCTAGGTTTGGGCAACCTGGCAGTATCCCAGCCCTTTGGGTGACATGGCAGTTAGGGACCGAAAGGATGCTACAGCTGAACGATTTTTTTCATTACCGTTCATTTCCCATATCGTTTACTAGATTTTTATCAACTCTCCTCTGTGACTCTGGTTTTCGCTCCTCCAAGCTGGACTCAGACTGTTTTTTCGAAGACCGATTACAGTCCTTGGATATTCTGCTGCTTGTTGATCGTCATAGGTTACACTCTACCCACTCCCAATCTTTCCATCCAGCTTTTCTGACAATAGTCTGATTGAAATTGACTGCCAGTGAGTGGATTAACAGTACGTGGATTGGTTCTCCTTCACCAATTCATATGATCAGGATGTTTCGTGCATGTTTACATGGCATGTACTTAAGTGTTCCGAGCGGTACCACACGCTGTCGTTGGACCAACTAATCCCTCATCCTGAAAGGTCCTTTATTTCACACTTGCTGATGCCTTTCCTGTTTTGGGCTTTTTCCGATTTCGCCTTGTCAGTTCTCTCCCATTTTCGTCGATATTCTTCGTTCGGTCTTGATAGCTTTGGAAGCAGCCCCAGTGTACTTTATGTTATTTCTGTGTCATTTCTGTTGTCATTGTGGTACGAAATTTTGGAACATATAACTTTTCAACCTGAAGGTCGTTCTCTTGTATGCTATGGTTTACCTGTCTGTTCGCCCACATTTTTTTCACGGGCGAGGTTCAGTTCTGATGCGTCCTAGAAGCAGCTCGACACTGATTGGCTAGATGTTGCACTGGTACTGGTCCTTCACTTCTCTGAGCTTTCATTGAGGCCAACCATCTGATGGCCTCCATCCTATTTGATTTAGTTGATTACTGTGTTGTGTATAAGCAGTTTATCACCCAGGGATCTCCGCGTCACTTCTCACATCAAACACTGTAACTTCAGTGTGGCAAAGCTTCGGGACTAGCAGCTATCCTTTTGAATTCCTGGGGCTGTTAAGACCGCATACTACTTTGTGCATACTTCAGTATTCCATAGATAATCTCTGAATGCACATACTCCGATATTTTTCGTCTTTGTGATCAGTAAATCTTGTAGACCCACGATCCAGGAATCTTATTCCTCGAACACATCTTTCGGTTTATTAGGAATCGCTGGAAAACCCCTCTAGCAATTTGGAACATCTGGAATCAGGCGAGGTCACGCCAAAACAGTTTGGGTGGTTGGTCGATTCAAGAGGGTGCTGCTGCTTGCCAAGCTGTTTTCATCTCCGTCACTCATCTTGACTATTTTGGCCATGCATCAGGCCACTTTGCTTAAACCAAAAGTTGCTATTTTAGTTGACGTGTCTGTCTTTTTAGCGAACGGTATAAGCCCCGTAAATATTTGTCTTTTTAGGATGACTCACCCTACCCAGTTGATCCAAGCTACGCAAAGCCCAGGACTGATCCTTCTCAAGAGGACTATTCTTCATGGGGGATCGTCAAGGCTGTGCAATACGGAATATTCCCGCGTGTTGTCCAACTCATCGAGCCTGAGAGTGTCGGTTCAGAAAATGGAGTAGGATACGATGTGAATCAGCTGGACGATGAGGGGGTTTCGTTGCTTCACTGGGCTGCAATCAACAACCGGATCGCGATTGTACGCTATCTACTTGCTAAAGGTGCTCAGGTGGACCGTACTGGTGGACATTTAGCAGCCACTCCTTTACACTGGGCCATTCGTCAGTCCCATTTGAATATGGTACATCTACTGATACTTCATGGCGCTGATCCGTCTATTCGTGACAACACAGGCCTGGCCTGCATTCATGTTGCTGTTCAGATGGGCAGCATACCTGTGATAGCATACTTATTGGCGACGGGCATTGAAGTTGATAGGTGAGTATACAAAACAGGTTTTGTCTTCACCCAATTCTCCTTGATTTCTCCTCATACAGCCTATCTCCAAAAAACATGGTCTTCCGGGTCTCTTTGCAATTTTGTTTTTACCCCGTACCAACGATAATTATTTCCTTAGTTTGCATCGAGATCTTCGCCACATTCACTCGGTAAATGTTCCAATACAGGGTTGGTTGATGTCCTAGTTTCGCTGTCGTTTGTGATCAGTATCAGTATTTGTCTGCAATAAAGCCGAGTCTACAACACTACGGTATCAGACAGATGAATTAGTCGAACTGTTACCCACGTGAACTACAGGAGAGATTAACTCCATTCGGAAGTGAACGGAAGACACGGTTCTCATGTGGGATCGCTCTTTGTTGAAAATTAGGTAGTGTGCCACCACTGGGCTGTGTGATGAAGCCGGGTTTAACCAGTTTCTCGTTTGCAATATCGACATCATAGTCTTATGATTTTGAATGTATATTATTCACAGTTTAGCTGCTCTATTTCATTCGGCTTTGTCGTTTACATTAATCTGGCACTCAACAGGTAGAGTACTCAGGCTGTCTTAAGTGGTAGAAACCGTAAAGTTATCGTCATCTGGGACCAGGATAATTTCCCTGCATTTACGTACAATTGATTATTCAGTTGGCTTAACTAACTCTCAGTCCTCTGAATGGTCTCGCACTGAAGAACAAGCTGTTCAAGACTCACCTTTGGGCAGTCTTCCTCTGTGCTATTCCTTTTAACCGGAGGCTGGATAAATAGTGTTGCGTCCCTATTTTCATTCACATTAACTAAGGTTGTGTTTTTAAAAGGAAGCCCCTTTTGCGCACCGTACAACACGAGGAACGTTTCTCCAGCACTTAAAGTGTAGTTGTCAAGTAATTCACGTAGCCAGTTCCCTCTGTCTGAGTTGAAACTGAAAAACTTTGTCTCTCTCTCTCTCTCTCAGCATTCAGAGAGAGCATGTTTGTTTTCCTACGTTTGTGCATCGTCATACCTTGAAATTATGTATTGGAGTCTTCCTGTGAGCTCAAGTTTGCCTTTTCTGGCCTGTCAATCACAAAGAGTCGTTCACGCTTCGTTGCATCCCTTTATATGCCTCGGTCTTACGGTCTAGGCAGTGGCACTAGCCTTCCTTTTTCGCTTCTGACACTCGCATTCTATCAGCTACTCAATTTGTGCATGGGTATTAGCTCATTCACTGTCACTGCTCGTGACAGTTCAGCATTTATGGTGCGACGTACTTGGGACTCATTTCTAGCTTTTCGATTACTCCTATCTAGGCTTGGGCAACCTGGCAGAATATTAACCCACATGCTTCTTCTGGGTAGCAAGGTAGCTGTGCGCCTAATGCGTGCCATGGTTTAACGGCATGGTTCGTTGCTTCCCGACACAAATCACAGTCTGGGGATTCCAGGTTCCAGCTACGACTATCCGACACTGGACCAGTCAGGGAGCATAGAATCCAGGTCCTGATTTTTACCCACATCACTCGTTTAGTCAGTTCTCCTCCTATCCTGGTGCAGCTATCCCGGTGATTCCCCATCATAGCAGGGAGGCACTGGGCTTGGGTTTCGCCCCCCACTAGAGCTCATCGGCATCGTCAAGTGTATTGGTTTTTGAACTGCAGACATCTAATATACTGAGCAACCGTGTTTCCACTACTCAACTTGCTCAATCACCTTGTCTTCCAAATAATGAACATGGTTGTTAGCCCAATCGGTTGTCGGCCAGCTGAATCCAATTGGGTGACTCACCATATCAGCTTTACAAAAAACGATTGTTGTTTCCCCTCTTCTGAGGTGCTCTCTTGGTAGTGCGAAAATATGTAGTCGATGAGGGTATTTTCTATTATGAGAGTGACTTCCAAGAACAGTATTGTATAGCCGCTTAAATATCCTCATGGTTGGACGATCAATAATGGTTTCGGGACCTCGCCATCAGGTCAGTACATACCTACTGGTTGAAGTAGAATTGAAAAATGAAATACGCAGCAAAGATTCGTTAGTGAGATGAAAAAAAGTAAAAACACGAACGATTGTTCGTCTGCACCCCCACGTCGCATTTAATGGAACAGTCCAGAAGATCGTTGTGTGACTCGCTCGGTTGATTCGTGTCACATGACCAAGGCAGACTCAGCGTTTGTACGGAATGTTGTCAACACAGTACGGGTTTCGCAGACGTAAGGCGTCTGCCTGGGCTGTAGTCAAGCCACGACGTTGGATCGATACTGTCAGTTTAATGAGCACACGGTGAATAACATGAAATTGCTCATTCGGAGTGACTATGTGCTCGGTGTCAATTAAGTGGGGCGCGATTGAGCTTTTGGCTGAACCGTTGGGTCTAACGGAATTCCGGTAAGAGGGATGCTCATGTATTTTCTTAAAAAGTTGCCGTGTGGTGCGCCCAACGTATCCCGCCGAACGACATCAGGAGAAGGAATACACAATCATATTCTGGGTGTCTTTGGGTTTTAAGTTGAGCAACAGGTTGGTCGTAAACCAATACCGCAGAGCTCCAGCGGGAAACGTGCTTTGTAGGGATTAAAACAAGCGGCGATTGACTGTGTCCGCCAATAGATCGTCTCTGTGCGGTAAACTCAAGTCTATTGGCTTCTTTCCAACAGTCTTGATAGGTGGTTGGTGAAGGCGATCGGACATATTCTTGGTTATAAACCTCTCTGGATAATCATTGACTCGGAGCACGTCAGCAGTGTGCTGCAGTTCAGAGTCCAGTGTATCAGCAGAGTCGCCATGGGCTCTCCACTTGGTCTTTTGTTGAGTGACATTTTTATCGGTAAGCGGCAGCTTGGTCGATTGAAAGAAAGCCCACGTGGACGGGATAAACTTCCTCAGTTTTGTGCCTTTGAGGCGGAAACGAACCCTGATTTAAACTTCAACGAACCGAGCTAGGCGTTTTTGCTCTGAACTGAGGCATATTGCTAACATGCTTTGAGCGAGTGGTTATCCAGAGAGATTTATAACCTGTACTGAGCTGATGACGAGATTCCAAAAAACATTAATGATTGTCGCTGTGTTCTTATTGCATAGTTTCTGCACAGTGTTACAGATTTTCAGTCGCACACGGATGTTTTATGAGCGTGCTTTGTCCGAGGGTTAGGTTACGCGATAACGAGAGACAGTGTGGGAAGCGTGGTGAAAATTCACGGATGTCATTAGTTTTGCTTTGTGACTTACATGCTTGCAGATGGGTAGTTTTCAGATCTCCTGACTGAACTCTAGTGTGAATCGTCACACAACATAGCCCGTTACCAACGTGTAATTGACTTGACGAAGAAAACAACTCTACTTATTGTGAAATCGGCAAACAGTCGTTTGTGTGTCCATCGTACTGATTTCTCGGCTATTCTGGCTGTATCGCCTCAAATCCCCCGATCACAGCTATGGTATGATTTAGCTAATGGTGCTGTATGGGAATCTCAGACTAAATTATCGATCGACTTCGAGCCGGCGATACACCAGCAGTGGTGACATTAGCCTGTAGATCTGGATCATCATCGTTGTCTGTCGCAACTTTGATGGACCGATGGTCAACGGCAGTTTCACTGCGGTTTCTCCTTTTGTTGAGTAAACAAGTCTAAAAGTGTCTGCTCCCCCCCTCCGCGAAGCTGCAGAGAAGAAATGTTTCTGCCTCAGGTATGAGATTATACTAGAAAAAAATCTCACGCCACCAGATCTGCCTTTCCCAAGCAAGTGTCTTGGCGTGGGTTTGTACCCTACTCGTACCGTGCTGTTTCTTATGTTTTTACGTTGTATTACGTTTCTTATGGTCTTATGGTCTTATTTACCTGATTGCTAGGTAAATAATTAAACTGTCGTAAGAATACACTTTACGTTTGAGCACACGAGATTCCATTCGCTCTGGTCAGCTGATCGTCGGAGACAAAAAATCCAGATTCAATTAGACAAATTCTGTCTTAATGTATTTTTTGTTGTTGCTTGAACTGTACCTATGTGTGTACCGCATTGCTTTGATCAATATTGGCTTGAGTTGACATGATGTACTGGACTCATGACGACAAGATGGACTCGTTGGAGAAGTCCTCTGTTATATCCGAAGGCGGTTGAACCCGATGCTGTATACGGTTGTCCCACTGAAGTTTGTCCACTGCAATGAAAGCGAGTCAACTCATCAAATGGCCTCATTAGTGGTCTCGCATATCAGGTCGTCACTGAGGAAGATCGGTTTTTGTATCCTCTCTTAGAGAATGGTTGTAGTACATACTGTTCATGGCTATATAGGGAATGAGATACTGTTAGGGTCTTCAAAGTTAAACAAAAAAAGATTAGGATCCTAGACCAAAGTCTTTGGCTCGGAATCCAATTTGTAAAGCAGCGGTGGTTGGTATGAGACTACCAGGGTAGGGCGGCTTTTAAGGAACCTGTTCCACTCCTCTTCCAGGAGGTTCAGGGGCCTAACCTCTATCCAATGACCAACCTGCTGTTAAGAACTGTGAATGTCACACAGTCGATCTTCATTACAGCTCATTTCGTCATTTGACAGTTCACATACCGTCACACCACGCTGAGGTTCATCATTTTCATCACTTTCATGGGTAGTGACCACTCTTCGAAGAGCTTTTAGCTTGTACACGCCTGTAGAAGGTATACTGAATTGTTGATCATCGTATATATTGCTGTCAGTTTAGTGCCATATCAATTTTATCCTCCTGGCTTGCTTTCAGGCAAGTGTTTGCAAAGTGACACAGAAGTGGCAAGCATAGAAAATACGAGATGCAACTTTTGTGGGTCTTCTTGGGCCTCTCTTGGGCCTTCACACCTCTTTTCACGGATCTACCTCCACTGCTTCTTAGTTAAGCCAGATAGCTCATCCGTTATCATCGGTTATGTCTGAAATTGTTCTCACAAGGCAGACCTCACGAAGGATGGAAATATTTGTCTCCCTCCTGGGGAAGAGGTGGCCTGATTTCATCGTATCCTAGTTGACGCAGAACGCCATCTTTGGCTCGTTGGGTGTATGTCTTCTTTCGAGAAGGCATCACTTGGAGGTGAACTGTTACTTCTACTACAACTGTAAGACTCAAAAGTAAGCGGTACCATCAATTTGGGGGAGCGCACACCCGTGTTCCTCACTCGAGTACTTCGTTTTGAACTTGGAATATTCTTGTTGAGTGGTACTCATTTTTGCTTCAAGGTGACTGAGAACCATTTCATGGTGCTTGATACGTTTGTACGTTCCGGTGATAGGACTGCGATGATAGGTCTCCCGATCTGTCTCCTTGTTGGATTTTTCTCAGTTTGAGACTATCGTAAGAGCGAAAACGAACTGCGGTGATTTATTTCGGAGAAATGTTCGTGCATTTTATCCCCATCGACCAGAGCTTCTGTTTTGAGGAGATACTCATGTGCAAACAGAATACTGAAAGACGCATTGGATGGTTCTTTTGAGGACTAAACTAGATACATTCATTTCACTTATCCGTGATGAATACATGGTTTTATTGAGTCATTTGTTCCCTGAATCAAATCCTGATTCTGGAATATCGGATCAAGTTTGGACAGATTCTCTCTCAACATTTAGAGTTTATGCCTATTTATCACTGGATAAGTAGTACCTTTGAAGAATGACCGTTAGCTTGGAACCGAACATTGCCACAATAAGCTGTGTGTCTAAAGAGTGTTAAAGGTAGCTATTCTTTCGAGCAACAGAATCAAAACGACGCTTCGATGCTGCCAACATTCGGTCCCCATGTATGTGGATGAACGCATCGTTGATGGGTTGTCTGGTGATTAACCGTAGGAGATACCCTTTAGATGACTGAAAACGAATCAGGAATGTGCTTAGGATAAGCGCTGGAGCTCTGTTGAGGCGGGATTTTCCCTAATCACTCAGACAGGCTCTGCCCGGATGATAAAATGTAGGGCAATGCACACAAGACCACATTCGATTATTTGGAGGACACAGGGACCGAAAAGCCACACAAATAACAGAATTAGGGCGAACTGCACAAGTGGCCACTAGTTCGCCTGTTGTCAAACAATTGAAGATCATGAATATCTGGGTTTTGTGACCAACCGAAAGAATAGTTCCATATCGTATCGGTCAGTTCCTACCTGATAGGCGTTAACTCATGTAGCGAGGTGAACTGATGTTTGACGATGCACACGGTCGATTCCGTCTATCCCGTATTCCATGTGTACGACAAACGACATCTGGTGTCACAGCCACTTTATGGCGTACGTTCATTATTCGTTTGTTAGTGTCTGAGCCTCGCGGATTCACCGGAGCAACAGTTGATTTCCATTAGATTCAGTGAGTGGAGAAATTACAAGCGATTTCGTTTATAAAACACCTACTTTAGCTGAGGTCAGCTGCGCTCAGAATGAACCGCAGCTAGTCTCATTGATGCTACCTAGTTCTGACACACCCTTTTGACTGTAGACTACAACGGAGAGTGAAGAAACTTTGTGTATTCGTTACAAACATTTTGGAACGAAAAGTTGGGGGAGTATTCGTGACTCCACTTCAACCAATTGAATGTTGTTTTCCGAATGTAAACTTGGTTACACTGAAAATCCATTGCTTAATGTTTATCTAATCCGACAAGAAGTTCATGATATAGAGTTGTAACGAAGTAAACGTCAAGCTAACGGTTTCAAGCTTTTGTCCCGTACGGTGATCCCTGTTACCTGTGATTGAACCAGAGTAATGGGCCTATGAGTCTGCGCCCGTGATTCAACTCCTGAACCTATGTAAGCAGCTTTGAACGGAGTTATCAGCACAGTTTACTCTCGTGGCTCCTTGGATTTTGAAAGGACCATAGTTATGAGTCGTTTTGCACTCACTCAGTTGATTAGTGCTCCACTCATCCGTTCGCCACAGAGTGACCATACGCTGAATCAGTGTTCACTAATCCACTAGATCCAATCACACATGTCAACCAGAGTAAGTTTCAATCACCTGCAGTGGAAAGCGCGGTGAGCTCGACTGAACCCAGTCCTTATCGCCACCACCCCAACTGCGATCCGATTTGATTGTCTGTTGATGCAATGACGGATCACGGGAAACCTGATTGAAGCAGCCTACCAGCGTACCGTCTCCTTGACCGAAAATCATTCTAGGCCTGAGACGCTCGATTCAAGTTTTTTTCATCGGGTTGTACAGAGTATGGAAGAGATTTCAAAGGGACAACTTTATGTGAATCGCGTTCGTACTTCATGGAGTAGAAATATCAGTTCTTTCCGGAATTCCATCGTATCTGGGTTTTTGTTATCTTGTCTCAAATACCTTGTTACGGGCTAGTAAACTGTGAATAGGAACTGTGAGCAGTTTCGCACGTGATGACTATGTTAAAAAAAACCCACTAATGAGCTAAGAAGGTCAGCGTCTGGTGTACTGGGTTTATTCCACCTTGTCTTATCTAGCACATCATACTACACGGTACTTTGCGCTTGTCAGCTGTCCGACACATATCGGTTGGCCTCATTAACACAGTTCCTTGCATATGCATTTGTACCTCACGGTTCTCTTAGCCTGAGCTCTGTGCGCACGTGCGCGTGTGTGGGTGCTTGATTCGTTCGTCTATCGATCACAAAAACTGCAGATACGACGTTTTCTTGACTCACCGTAGACAGTTATTTAGACCACGCTAAATAATTTAAGTGCACTTCTATTCAACTCATCTTGTATCTGTTGTCGTGAGCGAGCGGTTTTTTGTTACCTTTTTTTCAAACAGGTTTCGCTTTTCCCGGTTGGTCGATCGTGTTGCCAACCCTGACACACCCGTCACTGGTTAACGCCTCAGATTTCACTGCTCATTCAGAATCTGTTTGAGCGGGAATCGAGCAATTTCCTCAGACTGGGCTAGAATATATCGCGAAATCCTAGTCAGTTAGCGGAATTGGTTTTTGTAGGTGATGAGGGTATTCAAAAGAGATTTTACCCTGCAAGTGAAGCCAACATGTGTTGGAAACAGTGTAGCACTGTACAGTTGGGCCATTCGTGTTAGAAGTGCAGTGGCTCTGGTACCGACATCATAGGCACACACTTTCCGGCTGATTTTTTTGTCATTCGTGATTGATTTAGCCGAAACTTGTGCGGTCGCGGTTGTCGACACATCCGATGGTCACACAATCAGATGTAGGATGGATTCCTCTTTTTCGAATGACATTGACAACTGCGTGGTACCGCGAGATTATTTTCGTCTTTTTAAAGCTGGCCATGGGACGACATAACCCTGTTTTCGGGCCGTTCATCAGGTGGAGCTTCAGTCTATGTGAACCGGTTCGGTAGAAGTGCCGGTTGGCGAGTGAAAGATGGGCCACGGTTTTGAGTGACATGCTTGGACTTGACGGAAATGTGGTTAAGTGGAATTACACTAGAAATAAATTGTTCAGCTGTCGCACCCTGTCAGTACATAGTTGTCTCAAAAAAAGCGGGAGGGATGAGTTACTGCCAAGTTTTCCAAGCCTACAGAGGGGCATTCTGAAACTAGGCATTGGATTCAAATTACGAACCTTCCGGCCGTTAGCTCCGCGCCTTAACTGCTAGGCTTTCTCGAAGTGGGTTACCATGCGTTTGAGGTGGGGCTTCAGGCCCTTCGGGTGCTTGCAGTATACCTCTCCCCGAATTCCCTCTCTTCTTATATTTTACTATCCGTTATACGCTTGAGCTAGATTAGAGGGAATGTACGACTAGTGCCGTTAATGGTCACGATTACCCATAATATGTGAAACATATGACTCACTTCGAATATCGTGGGTCATAGTGGCGGCGAAATCATCCACTGACATGCTATCCTTCTTCCTTTATGGATGCCCCCTTCCTTACCTATTCTCATAGTGTCGCCATAGGTTTTCTCCTAGTTTAGTGTACTCACTTCATCACCAGATACTGATGCCTTCAGCGAACCTCTAACCGTTCTTAATTTGAGGATAGCCCGTTCTTTCTCGGTCATCCACCTAACTGTCCGATCCTCTGTCCGCTCATCCATTTGCAGTCGCGATGCGAACGGACTTACCCCACTTTTGGTCGCTTGCATGCACTGTCGGTCTGCAGATGTTTTCCGTTTACTCATCACATGGGGTGCGGATTTGTCGTTGAGTGATCCACGCGGGAATACGGCGGCGCATTATGCTGTGAACTTTGCTAATGTGCCGGCAGTGGTCGCTCTAGATAAGGCCGGAGTTGACTGGAATTCACCAAACGGTGAAGGCAAAGCTGCCTATGAGGTGAGACGGGTTGGATAGATATGAATTATTCTCTATTGTCTTTCATATTATGTATTTTATGCTCCAACTTCTGATGTTGGCTTGGGACCCTGGCTTTCATTGGTTGTTGATCAGGTGACTGTTGATCTGTTCGCCCAGCTTGGCCGAGCTTTCAATTACAAAACCTTTTCTAAGTTATCGTTTTGGATAAATCTAAGAAAAGCGTAAGACATTGAACACTTGTTGACATAAGAATACTCACACGGTTGATTAGAACTTCTCGGCAGCCCACTTTCAGTTTTACCCTTCTTGGGGTACATCAGGTAGGCATAGTTGCCGAGTTTCCGTCAATCATATTCCCCGCTCTAACAAAAGAAACTGTGCATATTTAGCGACGAAGACCCATTTACAAGTGTTAACGGGAAACTCAACTGGATGGCAGCTGAATCTCTCCCTTAGTCTCCCTTAGTCATCTACGGGACTTGCTGCATATAAGCTGTATCGTGCGTCGGTTGGAACGATATTCAAGATATCGAAATGTATTTCTGCACTATATTACATGTTATTCGCAATGGTAATCTACAGTAAATCGAGTGAGGTTTTAACGTAACTTTCGCCTCCCTCTATGTGACTTTTTTGAGACTGTTTTCTGTCACACCACATTCCCCTTCGAGTACGAATACAAGTGTCAAAGGTCTTCTGCACAGGTGTTATGTAATTTTTGGGAGTTCCGGCTGTTTGGATTCGACTAGAGTGATTGTCCCAGATGATCCAAGTTCTTTCCATGGTGAGCCTGACTAACGGTCTTCAATCTCGTTATCAGCACCATTAGCTAGGCATGAATGACAGCCATAATAATTATTGCTGACAGTAGCGTCAGATAAGAACACTGTGGCTTCGTACCTCGATTTTAATTTATTTGAATGGAACTTTATAACGGATAGTGAAATATTGGACAGAGCTAGTCCACTAAAAGCATCCGAAGTGCCTACACCTCAATCAGATAATCGAGATAGAAACTGACAGCATGAACACCACTGGCATTGGTTAGCAGCCATGTCTTCCAGTTTGTCCAACCAAGTGCAGGGAGAATCACGTGGTCATCCATCTCGTGGTCTCCTGGTCGATCAGCAGTACTCTTGGTGCGATCGTCCAAACTACCGGTTATTCTATTTTTTTTTGCTTTTAATAGCCTATCGGTTGTAGGTGTCTTCGGTTGTCCTGGGATTTGAATTCCGGTAAACATTTTAAGGTCAGCTCACCAGCGCATGCTTGAGCTAGCCGAATAATCACATTCATACAAATGAAAGTGTCCAACTTGGACAATTCCCCTCATGTCTGCTCTGAACTGAAACACGTATCACCATATAAGGACGACGCGGGGGACCTTCAGACTGATGTTTTCCGTATTCCGTTGTCGGAAGGCTGCTTGTTATGCTAGTTTCACTAAACTCGCTTTTTCGTTCTGAAGAACCACTTTCTAAATCTCTTCGTTACACCAAAAGATATTCTAAGTTTACCGTTTCGTATTCTCTTATGTTATTTGATGTCTAAGGATTACACTTCCCATTGATTACCCCATTTGGTTGTCAGGTTCGGAACATTCCATGGCTTGTCGACCGTGTTCGGTCAATGGCCCTTGCTCAATCTCGTTCCAGCGGAACTTCTGTCCGGATGTCTCGTCTACGGCTGACCGATTTGCAACACTCACCACGCTGGCGGTTCCGCATCACTGCAAGCATACCACCCCTGATTCTACTGGCCTGTGTCTTGCTGCTTAGCTGGGATGTGACTACAACTGCCAAAATGTTCGATGCAACTGCACACCCTTCATGGTGGTGGGTGTGTCTGATCAAGTTTGTCCTTTTCATCTTACTTGGATCCGGGTGCCGTCGTATTATTTCCAGGTTTTCGGATTATCGGTCACAGGTATGTGTCGGGCTTCCGAAGCCACAGGTTTTTCCAGCTTGGTTGTGGTCAACATATATGTTGGTCTACTTAATTAATTGACAGTAGCGTGGATTGATGACCAAATTCTTTGTGCACTTCGAGCACGTGATAACACCGATCGAAATTTCCTTACCCAATAAGTGCAATTTATGAACCATACATGCCAGTAATTTGGCTGCCTATAATATGGGACTTTGGGTTGTCGGTATCTGCTTAGTTTCTGCGTTTGTATTGATTTTTCGTTCGTGTCTGAATGATCTGTTCAAGATGGGGATACGATCCAATGCACTCGGTGTCCTCCGTGTGCAATTTAATTGGTGTATTGGCTGCATGGTTTCTCAATTTTCAGAGCACATTATCCCCGTTCTCTGTGGAATTGTATGCCGGGATAACGTAAGACGATAATACACTTGGTGTAGTTTTGCTTCGGAACTCTAATAGTCTGTCAAAGAACGTGTTGCCAAAGTTATCTGTACAAAGTATTCTCGCGTGTAAACCGCTACCTTGACGAGACGAATCCCACTCCTCACAGCTTCCGCTTCCATTCTAATTACGACTTCGCAAATGCGGCAGAAATCCCCTAGACCGCTCAGGCACCGCTTTTCCACCGCGAAGTACTTGCCGGATTCGTAGCTTTATTGCACATTTCTGTTGGACTTGGATACTGTTAGTAGGCAGCTCCCAAATCCCTAAATCTGTTCACCCCGTCTTCTATTGTTTTCGCCTGTTCCTTTGGAAGCTAAGCAACTGATCAGTTATCATTTCACACGACGACGCCTGTTCCTTGGAAGCTAAGGGTATGCAACTGATCAGTTATCATTTCACACGACGAACTCACGTACGTTAGTGAAGCTATTATGGGTTTCTGCTGATATCAGCTGCACTTCGCTGCGCTTATTTGTACCTAATATCCCGAGACGTATTGTTATGCGCGCAACTAGTGATCGGTGGTCGCAAACCGCTTGGAATAAATGCACAAAATTGATTGGAAAATTTCACGGCCAGTCACTTACAATCACAGAAGCCGTGCGGTCACTCGTAATAAATTTTTCGAGTTTGATGTTTTCCTTCGACGTGAAGTTGTAGAATTGGATAGGAATAACTGTGCTACTATTTTTTTCTCGTCATTTCATCTTGGAATGATCATTCCCAAGAAAACAGTGACTTGCCTGGCGGCATATAACTCTTTTCGTGTCCATTTACCTGGGTGCAGAACAATACATATACGCACACCGAATGTCAGACAAGCCTTTTTGTCATTTGTCTGATAATCATTGTTTGAAAACCATTGGTCGTTGTGATAGGTTATATCATTGACCATTGTTCAGAATTTCCGTTTATCTCCGTTTTATATGGTATTGGTATATGCTATCGTAATATCTACGTCTGTTTTTCTCAATTCGCTCTTTTTCCAGGTAATCTTGCTCTTCAGTCTAGCAACCAGTACAACCTTCCTTCTCACCGCCACATACCTGTTGTATATGGCTCCCCAAAGTAGCCATCACTATGTGCTCCACTTTTTCTTTGTCATTTGCGTTACTGGATTATGGACCTTCTTTTATTTGGCTGCCACCCGAGAACCGGGTTACGTGCATACTGTCACAAAAGCAGATCAGCAAGATGCGATCGTTCGATTGGTCGATGAAAGTGTGCGCCGGTTGGATACCGATTCCGAAGGCAATGACCCGTCCAAATCTATGCCACTTAATCCACTGGAACGGTTGTGCACAACCTGCTTGGTGCAGAAGCCACTGCGGTCGAAACACTGCGCTACCTGTGATCGCTGTGTTGCGCGGTTTGATCACCATTGTCCCTGGATCTACAACTGTGTTGGGGTGGACAATCATCTGCATTTCATGGCTTACTTGCTGTTCACTATTTTTTCCTGTCTGCTATTTGCTGTAGGAGGTGTGTTATATTGGATCGAACAACCGTTGTGTCAGGACAGCGATGGACACAATAGGAGCGACCCCCGTGAGTGCGGTGATCTTTTCGGCTGTGCAACTACTTTCTGGTCATGGCTACTTAATTTTTGTTAGTAGTTAAAATAAGGAGTGAAGTTACGCAACGAACACATGAACTACGTACGACGAGTCGTTTTTTCCGGTGCGAAAATAGTTCTAAGGGTGATGCCGTACAGTATTTTTACACAGAGGAGACGAGTAACGGTTCCTGTCAACATTAAGCTCCTCATTTAGGCACCACACCTCATGTACTTCGGATTCGTATGCGACTATCCTTTGGGAACCTCCTGTATTCCTCTTTTGCAGATAACACATTCATCTGGAATTTTTTCAAAAGTTCATATTCGATAACAAAGTCATTCCATGAGGCGTCCCCTTATACTTAAGCGTTCACAGAGGAATTCACACGTGATCTGAAAACACTTTATGTGCAGAGGGGCATGGTGGTAGTCGCACCAAGAGGTGCGACAGAGGTCGGGTTCGAACCACGGCTCCTCCGGTCAGTGAATTTGCGCTCTAGCCACTTGGGCCATCTCGCCCATCTTGCGTTTCACCCAACTGATTTGCTGAACCATTTCCATCTCCTTGTTTACTTTACCAACGCGTCTCAGGTCTGTGGGCCATCTCCCCATCTTGCGTTTCACCCAACTGATTTGCTGAACCATTTCCATCTCCTTGTTTACTTTACCAACGCGTCTCAGGTCTGTGGATAGTGTGGAGTTACATACGAAACGCGCTCTTACGACTACTCATTCACTTATCTTTCTGGGACCGGTATTCAAACTACGGAGCGTGTCGTCGCACAATATGTACTTTTGTAGCCAGTGCGAAGTGGATCATTCGCAAATTTTTCCGCATCGCTAGATAGTTGAGTTGATTCCAAGAGAAGAGATGCTTGGCCATCCCGGATGAAATTCATGGTTTGTCCATTTCTTGTTAAAGTCGATGCATTTAACCATGGAATCAATCTTACTAGATTACCCCGAGGGCAATGAAACATGTGAGTTGATTAACAGATGGCTGTCAGGTTTACCGCACTCAGTGACTACCGGCGAAACACCCACAATACATACATGTGATGAACACACGGTTTCTAGAACCTGGACGTATTTAGTACACGATTTATACCAGCCCATCTAGCACGTCATGAGTTTCTACTGACAATCATTCCCTCGTACTGCTGTGGTTAAGTTCAAGTGAGTGGTATACAGCGGAGCTGTCTTTTGTCCTACCTACATTACTAACTTACCTGTTTATTCATATCGAATGGACACCACGACACACACTGCCTCATTCCGTCTATTCCCCTCTGTCACTCTGTAACTACGACAGCTTGGACCAGCACTGTTCTGGCTTGGTTGACTTGCAACCCCTGGATTAGTTTCTGTGTTGTGAACGCGGCTTTCTACAGCTTCTGGACTTTTCTTCTATTCTTTTCTCAACTTTACCAAATGGTCTGGTTAAACATGACCACCAACGAACGGATCAACATTGATCGATATGTGGAGTTCGCCGGTGGGCTCAATTTCTACCGCGGGCAACGGTCCGGTGTTTCGAATTCCACCAGTCCATACGATCGGGGAGTCAGACGAAATTTGCTCGATCTGCTTCGCCTTCCAGGCTATATGGGGCCAAAACCAATGGATTGGCATCATACGTACTCGTTGGATCAAATGGCCGAGTGCAGTTGCAGTGATCATCACCTCGCTGAAGCCGGTCGAGTGAAATCTAACAGTGTGAAAAGGACGTAATCTAGTTGTGAAACCCTATTGAGCTCGTGATTGCTCTCTTTCTCCTCCCGTTCTACTACTCTCGTGTTATCGTTTCCGATGAAGCGCACTAACTAGCTTGAGCCTCCCCACTGTTGTCATCAAACCGAGCTCTTCATTTCCTCATTTCGTTTTGTGTTTTCAAACGACCAATACGCGATTAAAGCTGGCATTTTGGATCCCATTTTTCTGTTCCCGCACATTCTGTCTAGGTATCCTTTCTCGACCGCTCGTTCTGGCACACACAACTTCGAAGCTGTTGTATATTCACACACTTTTTATCGCAGCAAATTATTACAGCTGTCTCATGCATTATTATTCTGCTGGAGTGTCTGTTGAGATGTTTTTTTTCGATTTCTAGCGGAGGGTTCACCGTAAAAAGTCTTGGCTTGAGAAGGTAATGTACTGCTTTCGCATATCGGTTCATCGACTGTTTAGGCTATAGTCTTTAGTTAGAATACCCCAAAGCTCATCGGTTCAAAGATAGAGAGCGAACCTAGTCACGGTTCATACGCGCCCGCGTTTGGCGTATGCTATTGTTCGGAACGCCTAGTGACATGTATGTACATCTACATGGATGGTGTACACATAGACATTGACCACTGACATACATGTGCAGATGGTTTGAATATCCTTGCGGGGAATCAGGACGCTACCCACCTGTGTGGATTGTGTGGACTGTGGTTAGTTTTAACCATGGTCCTTGATGCCCACCAAGGTCGAATGTGAGCTTGAATCCAGATGTTTTCTGGCGCGTTTTTCCATGTTTTAGCAAGCCATCCAACTGGTACGTCGCAAAACGAGGTATAAACATCGGTGCAATCAGGTGTGACATCCAGTTCCCTAGGCTTTGCGAGCAGTAGTATACGCCAAATGCGAGCATGCATGAACCGTGAATAGGTTTTCTGTTGATCTTTGAATCGATGAGCTTTGTGTATTCTAACTAAAGACCTCTCATGTTAGATGTCTTGTTTGGGTCTCCATTCCTCAGTTATTGTTTCATGCTCACTTGTTTATCGACACATGCTTGCTTTTTCAAACGTATGGAAACACTGTCCCGATTTATGTGGATAGCCCAGTCGCTTTCCTTCTACCCTCCTATTTACCCGGCTGGCCCCAGAAATTACCCTCTAATCCAAAGGACCGTGTAAGTGCAGTCGGGTGCGGCTCGCACTCCCTTGTAAGATGAATCCAGGTCCAAGAGCTAGTCAAAGCTCCTACAGACTCCCGTCGTGCCGTTTCTCTGGGGATCAAAAAGTGTGACGAATACGCCCGATAATGTTGTTAACTCAGCTTCGCTTTCACACATATCGATTATCCCCACGGAATGCTGTCTCTGACGGAAATGTGCCGGTAGGCATCAACATGAGAGAAAGAGAGCGGCAGCCTGTGTTCGGATAATCGATCGGACTGGCTTAGTAGGCACAGCTCCATCTGGTGTGGCGAAGTCAGAACAACCCGTCAGTGGAGCAGCCACACTAACTACAGGGCTTGATAGTGACCCAAACTGCTCACGTTCGTTCAGCTTCATAGACATGAATATTGGTCTCGGAGAGTGGTGTGGTTATTTGATAAAGGCTTCCTTGTAAGTTGTGTGTTAGACACTGAAAAATGGTACGCTTCGGCTTTCTGGTACCCGGTCACTACGTCTTCGTCCATGGATGAAATACTGTCAGGTTGCCCACAGGCCTCAGAAACGAGCAGGTTTGAGTCACGCACACGCGTTACATGTTAGCACTCGCACTTCTGTCTTCCGGGCATGTGTCACTTTGAAGAACTAGATATCTCGGCTACATTCTAGAGCGACAGACATATATAGACTGAGTAAAAGGCCTTTAGGGGCAAATGAGCAACGTGACGTAGCGGTGGCTGTTTCACCGTTCGGTCGGAAAGCCAAAACACAGGGTCACCTTAGCAACCACGAAAGTAATTATTGATTGTTGAGCTATGCGGTAAAATAACTAAACTAAGATTCTAAAAGGCAATTTTTGGCTCATCGGGTCCTGATTTATACCGGAAACACCGGAGGATTGAGTATAAAAGAATGGGATTAATTGACCAGGTCAACAATGCTGTGCGAACTAACGAGAGAAACTTGGAATAGGCAGTCGGGTGTTGCTTCATCCTGCCGGTGGGGGGTGTGTTTGTGTGCAGCAAAACACTCCACACATAAGGGCATCCTATTCCCCCTGATCATACTTCCTATACACCTTATGTCTCCGTAGCACGTTTACGCGCTTTCCTCCGCGGGATACATTGTCTTCTGACTGTAGTATTTCAACAATCTGACCCACTAAACGAGACCAAAGAAGGGTGCAGCGGTCAGCGAGGTTTGCAACTAATGTTTGTTTACCGTGAGGGACCGCATTGTTCAAATGTAACACCCTTTCGGTGCCTAGCAGCCATGCCACCCGAAGGAAGCCCGGGGACTGGGATACTACCAGGTTGCCAAAGCCTAGACAGGGGAAGTCGATAGGCCTTCCGGTCTGTAAATTCGCACTCTAACCACTGAGCCATTCCGCACTAGTTTGTATGCTATCGAAGTCATGATGTGGAAATGATATGGAAGTTTAGTACTAGCATTTACTGCTTGTGAATTGTTGTCGGTGATGATCATAATGTGACGAAGAAACATTCTACACCACCTCAGAAGTGAACAACAAAAACAGCTGCTTTGGTCCGCATTGATTTTAGTTCTTGTTCATTGGGATCTAATGGACGTGAAAGCTACACAATTAACCGTATATTCGTGATGACTTTCCAGTTTTGAGGAACAAAGCAGGAACTCTTAGTGATCAGTATGAAAGCGGAACACAACAGTTTCCTGAAAGGAAAGGGCCACCGGAAAGCGAGCAACATCTTCACATTGTCTACACTATAAGGAAAACTCGTGGGTCTTCCTGGGTGAACAGTCTGCCTCCATACGTTTTCGAAAACGGATGGATGACTTCGATGTGAAGTTTGCATACTAGCTCCACACTGTCGAGTACCGATCGAAGGCAGAAACCATGGATGTTCAATGGAGTCGCAAAAGCGGAATTTCTACGCAATGCAATAAAAGACAAGCCATAACTGTTTTCATCCCGTAAACCTGCGGCATGCCATATCTGCTGAAATACCTTTGTATCTGGGCTCATTTTGAATTTGGCTAAGACGGCTCAGTGGTCAGGGCGCCAATTTACTGACCGGAAAGTCCGTAGTTTGAACCCTGCCCATGGTTGGACAACCTGACGGCATTCCAACCTTCGTGCTTCCTTCACGTAGCATGGCAACCAGGCACCGGAAGGGTGCTACGGCTGAACGAACGAGCCTCCGTGCGTGGGACGTCGGTGTATCCAATCGAAATCCGGTCAGCCGACTGATTTCACCAGAACAAGATGAAAATGACGTGAGTACAAATTCCATACGCATCCTGAAGCCATTCACGTCTGGAGTTTTTCTCAGAGTCCGTGTGATTATTTTTTGGGAGATTCTGCAGAATCGTCTCTACTTATACGGCATGAATGTTATAACCACCCTCTATCTTGCTCGATGAAACTGGGCTGTTTGGTGTGTTTTACACTGATTGCAATGGCGTTTCATCACTACGCCAAAAAGGACAGTACGCCGTTGTGTTTCGAGAAATGGGTGATCATGTTTCAGAGGTTTTGTAGTATTTCGTACATCCGTGTAACCGTTTCGGATAAACCAGTATGACTTTTTTTTGAACTATCGCCTAATGAGCGGCAGTAAATCAATACCGTACCGGCTTACCTGTCCAACCTGGGTACGTGGCACTCGAATGGGGTTTAAATGATTCTCCCGCTTTTACCAAAAGAGGTTTCGCTGGGTGGCGATTAGAGCATAGTAGGACTTCAAGAATCTGGAGGTTTTTTGTTTATTCAGAGGTCTGAAAACACTGTTCTCGGTCTTAATCAGTGCGGAATGCGTATAGGCACCGGCTATTCATTATTCGATTTCCCCTTAAATGGTTAACTCGGTGACGGATATGCTTAATCCGGCGCGGAATAGTGGGATGCTCATCCATCTGCTCAGGGCTGTCCGGTTACACGTGAGATTAGTCATTCTCTTGGTATTGAGTAGTGAAAATGCGGTGCGTTAGTTTTATCATTGTGTAGTACTTGGTGTATTGCGGCGATTGTCACGCGGAATCACAAGCCAGGCATTGTAAAGTTTTGACGCCCATCGTCCAGTTGCGGAATTGCATACATAAAAAGTACGTACACAAAACCAATGAATACCTCTTTCCCATAAAACGTATTGCACGAAGTTTAAAGATATTAAAATGTCACAGAAACGCTGTAGAAACAACATAGAACAAACGAAAAGTCAATATGATTTAGTGGCAAACGCACAACAGGCGGTAGCTCAAGTAGTCAAGAACTGCGCGTAAAAAGCTCGCGGAGAGTAATTGTTTAGATCAAATGTCGAAAATGCACGAGGGATTACGTATGTATATTGAATTTATAAAATAAGCGTCAATGAATTGGTAATTTCAGGCAAGGAGATAGCCGTTCAACTGTAAGGCGTTCTTGTTGTCAGTTTCTATCCTGATCGCCTGAGTGAGTGTCTGGAGGTATAAGCACCTCGGAATGACTGTAGTAAGCTAGCACTAAGCCCCTTCCCCGTCCACCTTTACTCTTTTCTTTACAATAAGGCTTTCAAATAAATCATGGTTGTACGGCAGTGAAGCATCGTTGTTGAACACTGATGTCAAGCTGTTGATAATGATGATGAAGGCCATTTCTGTGCCCAGCTGTTATATCACCCGATAAAATCACGAGTGTTCAAGCCCAAGCAAAAACATGCGAGATACCGGAATTGTTTTCGAACCTTCCGGTCACCAAGTTCATACCGGACATGCACGTTCTCTTTTTAAGAGAAGAATTGTGCGTCACCGGCCATATTTGATGGATGCGGTATACTATATTACAGCTGCAATGACGGGTGTGGCGAAAGCTGGTCAACGGAAGACTTCATTGTGGGACAACACAGGCGAAGCTCTCTTGAAGCGGTGTACGTTTCCGTTTTTTGAGACCTCCAGTCGGTAGGATCGGGACACAGCTTAATCTCTTTCCTGTCATCACGCTACAGTTTCTCTTGATAGGGGCGCTGGATATATGGTTAACGGAAACCCGGGGACTGCGTCCCAAAAAACGGCGAAACCGGTCGTGGGCTGTCGACGGATTTTCAGCAACCTTATGAGTACTACATTACAAAGGCGCTGGGTATTATTTTTTGCGTTGGACAAAAAGGTACGAAGAGTTAGTTTGCCTGAAAGTAAAACACAACACCAAGATAGTAATGCCGGGAAATATGGAAGGAAATAACATCAAGACGAGGAAAGTTTGCTTGTGAAAAAAAACTTACAGCAGCAAAATAACTATCCAGCTATGCTACTGGGAGCTCGTCAGGTAATTCTCGTTAAGATAGTTGTCTCCTCTCGAAACCTGGCCAGGGAGTCCTCGTGATGCAGCTGAGTACGACAGCCCTGTGGACACCTGGTGTCTTCCTCACCGTTGCTTGGGAACCGTTGTGGGGCTATTTTCAGCACATCCCCCGTCCCTTCATTCAGATTTGTCGTATAACATTATCTGTATCAGTGGCACTACATCGGTAGAGGGTCAGACGCCTTAGGTTACCACCATTCACTCATGGTTGCCATCAGACGCATTTAGGCGGCGGTGGTCGTCCACTTTGAGAGGCCAGGCTTCACCACCCGTGCAGAATTGCTGTGGGAGCCGATGACTTCTTGTTTCGTCCCTTCACTGAGAGACTGATATCGCGCCATAGCCAAAGCAGCAGCTGCTGCTTTTTTAAATCCACCCTTACTTTAGTGGTGATTCTCTCAGAGATTTGACTCCCCAATGGAGTAAAATGTTCGACCATTTTGAGTCTCTTACTATCAAGCGATAGCGTGGTTGAGGGTGAGGAACGGTCCTGAACAATGTGCACTTCATTGACCAGAGAAACACACCATAGCGACTTACTCCGATGTCATACATGAAGTGGATGTCGAATTCTTTCAGGACATTGTAGTCGGTATAGTCTAATCCACACACCCCACCTCTGAGTAGAATTTCCAGCGTGGAGGTTTTACAAGGTATCATCAATAGTGGCTAAATGGGATATCCTTGACGAATCGTCATAGGTACTCTAGCAAGATAGACTGTTTTCTACAGAGCATCTCCAAAGTTGGCTAGTCGGTGAGTGCCCTCTCGGGTGTCGAAAGTTCAAACTGGTGGTAGACAAACCATGATCTGTGCAAATTTTCAACAAACTTTAACCCTTCTGCATAAGTTGAGATTATATGAGTTGGCGAGTTGAGGTTCTCCTGAATCCACTCGGTTAACCTATGCAAAAGTCTCCGGCTCTCCAAACGCAGTGACTTACTTGGTAGCCCAGGCGAAAAGCTTGTCGTTCGATGTCTCGGAACTGCAGTCGGTTGATTCACAAGCCAAATCGACTGACATACTGTCTAGGTTACTCATAAGGTTGGTGAAAACTTTTCGACAGCCCACAACTGGTTTCGCTCATTTCGTTCGTCATCAAGCAGACGCATTCACTGAGTTTCCATTAACCTTACCTTCTAGCTGAACCCAATTTGAGCGGGTTTCGACTACTACTCTCATTTGTAAGCGAATTTTGTTTTGACAGGAGCTCAAGCGGACCATCATAAAGCTCATTTCGGGGCTCATCAAGCAGACGCATTCACTGAGTTTCCATTAACCTTACCTTCTAGCTGAACCCAATTTGAGCGGGTTTCGACTACTACTCTCATTTGTAAGCGAATTTTGTTTTGACAGGAGCTCAAGCGGACCATCATAAACGGGAGGTTAATGGAGATTCGTTTGAGCCTCTTTTCCAAATCAAATTAGTGTGCAAGTCGAGACCAGCAAGCTGATTCGTCCCTTTAGTGGTCCACACTATAAGATTCGCTAGTGTTTGGCCCTTTTTAACTGGTTATGGTGCTTCATAATGATAAACGCAACAGCAGTTCCCGAAACCGAGGCTCTGGCATCCCGAGAGCTGCGCAGATAGTACACTGCTTTCGATAAAAGTGCGGATGGCTCGAGTCGGACTGTTGCGCTGGTGTCATACAACTGTGTTTCTGATACATGCCGCGCACTTATATCAACAACTAATGGGGTACGAGCAACAGCTGGTAGCTACCTAATATATCCCAGGGTGTTTGAAGGTTAAGGGTGGATGTAGAAACGCATTTGATTGACTACAGCTTCTTTCAGAAAATTTCAAAGTATCGTAAAGCGGAATTTAAAGGGGACGGATATTGGTCAGATTGCTGCAACATGTCTTGCATTTTTCTATGGGTTGTTTGAGATAATTGCGCCAGCCGAAGTAGGGTGTTTTCTTGGAAACCCCATCCAGATCCATTTTCCCAAGGGATAACAGGGTGCAATCTACCAGGGGCCGGTAACCAAGACTGCAGCTCATGCGCCCATGGGAAAGCCGGAACCATCCATGATGTCCAGTATACTGTAATAACACATATGCTAGTGTGCGCCAGAACGGTTCGCTGCAACTCTGCGTCCATTCATCGGTCAGATGAAACCCCATTTGCAACGTGGGTCTTCTAGTAAAACACCATACCCCGGAGGCGACGGCGACCTACCAATAGGGTTTTGGCATGACTAAATTGGCCAGTTTAGCTCAATCACCGTCCTACGGGCACTTTCGGTGTTTTTCTTGGCAGTTGCTGGGACATAGCTCGAGATGGCTTGGCGATGAGAGCGCGAATTTACTGACGGGAGAGTCCATGCTTCCAACCAAACCTCTCCATCTCGACTGCTCCTGTCTAGGCTTGGGTAACCTGACAGTATCTCAGTGTTCGGGCTTCCTTCGAGTGACATAGCGGCTGCATACCGAAAGGGTGTTACAGCTGAACAATTACCGGGGTACACCCAATGATCCTGTCATTTTTATTTTTCAGCTCTGATGGCCGAAGAGAAACGTGAATTTCGCTGGGAATCGGGATATGAGAAAACATGGTGAGTTTCGTTTTAACAGTAGCTATTTTACCCCATTTGCCTAAATTCGATGCTGTACTCTCTGTCTATTTATGCGAACTGATGATTGGTTGTATTTGGTGGGGGGTTCATTTTTTATGGGTATGATATTTGCTGGGTGAGGCCTCAAAAACGCGATGCCAGTAGAAGAAACTTGATGACATCACCGCATTGATTCATTTAGGCGTCAGACAATACTCAGTTTCGAAGTGTACACAATGCAGGCGAATGCAGGTGAGAATCGAGCCAGTGAATTTCTGTTTGTCAGACGAGTTTCCTGAGAGCTAACTGCGGAGGCCACTCTATGCTGGATAAATGCACTTGGACCGCAGTTTGATTGCTTATGTGTTAGTAATTATGGTCTGTTAGTGCTACTATGAACCCTCTTTTGTGGGACTTCCGTGGTGGGTCAGAGATTAATACTTGTGGTATGGCTTTTGAATATAAGTTTGATTTGACGTAGAAAAGACGGTGATCCACTTGATTCACACTAATTCCAACCGATATACTACTGGTATCTGGGCGGTGTCAGCGTGCGAGCTTGCAACGTCCAATTGCAATAAAGAGCTCACCAAACGCGCTTCCACGCCTCAGTCACCAGTCAGGAGCGCGAAGAATCAGGGTGGAGTTTGTGGGTATGTGCGCCATGGGCCAGCGTCAATGGTAACTCAACTGATGAGGGAGTTCTTTCCGTTCTCGGATTTGACTGCCACCCATGACTTCCGCCTATCCGTCTTCTTTATATGCACTTGGATTAGCATTCAAGTTTATTCGTGCCCCTGTCTTCCCCGTTTTCTTCTTAACGTGGTGTGAACATATCTTGTTAGCACTCATTAGTGCAACGGAACTCCCGAAGAAGTGATTGATCTTCGTAGGCCCGCGAACTCAGGTCGTACGCAGACAGACCTCCTCGCAGTTGTTCCTGAGATCAGATTAGATCATGTCATCAGTGTACTACGGGATCTGTCTAGAAAGTCATTCATCAAAGTTGTTGATCTAACCACACACGTCATATGTAATCCAGTCCGAAGGGTGCTTCATAGGGAACGCCGGTTATGCCTAGACGTTATTTCGGGGCCAATCGTTACCTTACTTGATTTTCGCTGTGACTAGAGAAGACGAGGTCAGATCTGATCGTACCCGACTTTCGAGTAACTCCCTGGCGTGTCGACCTAAAGCTGCCACCTTGACGTGACGTTATTTCGCAATCGTTACCTTACTTGATTTTCGCTGTGACTAGAGAAGACGAGGTCAGATCTGATCGTACCCGACTTTCGAGTAACTCACTCCCGTGTCGACCTAAAGCTGCCACCTTGACGTGATGGTCGGGCTTGAGTGCTGCAGCGATCCCGCGGGCTACACTGGCTGGAACTTCGTTCCACAAGGTGCAACCATGCCAGGAAGGCCAAAGGGGAGCAGCCAGACCAAGAGCAGCGAGACCCCGTACTACGAGTAATCGTGCTACGAGGCGGTCTGGGGGTAAAGTCGTACTGTCCTCTGCGACAGGAGTGTGAAGGCAGTAAGGCGTTTCCCCCAGGCGACCAGCATGTCCATATTTATGG
>NW_008752033.1:110049-118578 GCF_000715545.1 Opisthorchis viverrini | reverse complement strand
TCAATGGCTAGAGACATTATCAGACATGGCCCAGTCGCGCCCTCAATGGCGCTCGTGCATTCAAGCTATTGCCTTCAATGCATAGCTCCTTTTCCAACCCCCTCACTACTTGACAGCCCACTGAGTGCTGGATTTATGCACCAACTTATCAGCTCCCGGCTGCAACGCGCAGCTACCTACCCCTCCCCCCCCAAACCATCGGTGAACGAAACTGTGGCAGCTACAACCAGTGTACGACCAGTGCGCGGTTCTTACAGCTGACAATGATGATGATGATGATGATGACTGGCTTGTCGCGAACCCAAGACAACACCACGACCCCGACCAGTTGACTGGCAAAAATAAGGCTGTGTATGTAGGTGATCAATTCTAGACTCAAAATAGCCGAAAAAAGCCAGTTCCTCTCAGGAGGTAAAACTTATTTGTTTGCTGATATGACGCTGGATACCAGCTTTTCCATGATATCTTAGATGTTGACCGACGAATTCATTGCAGTCGTATTAAGTCAGATGGGAAGACTATCACTGCCAGTTTCTGGATTTGCACAGCAATCACGTTTGAGTACTGTTTGACTATTCTCAGCCACCGTCCAGTTTCCTCTTTCGACTCACTATATTCGCCTCATTTCGGTTAATTGCTAAGGAAGTAAGTTGCCGACTTTAGTTGTCCATGTTGGATAGTTATCAATTGCATTTGCACAGGTTACAACTCATATGGAGTTTCTTTGGTGTAGGATGCTATCAGCTTCCACAGTTTTTGTTCGAGCTTGCACCTTTAGCCTTTGCATATTAAGATTCATCATGCAAGGCAGAGAGGTAAGGTGTAAAGTGCTGAACAAACTACTAGGATAGACGACAGTTCCTGAAGGTCACGTCTACCAGGTACCTCTTACTTAACCAGGGTTGCACATCATTCAAGCGGAGATCCCCAAGCTGCTATCACGTAGTTCATCCAGCCCGTTGAAGAGGTGTGATGAGAGGTTGACCGATGTTTCGTGCGAACAGGACTGGGTTGCAGGTATGAACCAGAATGTCTCGTACAAATTTGAGCATATCAGAGCAGTGATAAAATAAGCCAGCCTATCTGAAGTTAGTCCATTTTGAACACACTTGTCAGCCACAGTGCGCGTCACATAGGTAATAAATAAACGCACGTACCAGGAGTTTTCAGAAACCTTGTGAGTAGTTTCATTTATGAAAATATTCTGCGATATCTCGTATATTGTTCCAACTAAAACACTAGGTGGCATTTGTGCATCACATTCAGTTGAAAAATACCATAAACGAGAGATTCAATTGAGGCTCTCGTGAAAACCAAATTGATATGCAAATGAGTGTATTTATCGAAACATACAGATCAGTTTTAGAAATTCAAGATTCATATTGGAAGGAAAGGCGCACGATGTTCGACCGGTCACTTGGAGAAGGGATCAGATCTTTCGTAAACAGACCTGTCTTGAGTCCTACAATCATCAAATCTTCAGGAAAGGTCTATGAACGTTGTCTGTCAGCTGCGCTGATGGCTTTAGAGACTGAGGCATATCAAGCCAACGGAGAAACAGGATTTCGACCAAACTTACAATGACTGACATTGAATTAATTCTGTGCTCAAAATGCGCTAAGTAACGTACTCTTTCCAAGGCTTCCTTATTTTGCACGACTGTGATATCTTCCGCGGCGTGAAACTGGTTTAAAACCAAGTTTGTCAACCTCAGTCAATCATTCACTGTCCCAAAGTGTGTTTTGACAAAAAGCACCGTAACAGCTGGCGAGCAAATAAGTTTTGTCTTAAAAATATGAATGGCTCACCTTGTCATCAATTGAACCGGTAGTCAGGGGAGGTCCTGGAGCCCATAAGAATGGAATGGGCGAGATTGTCCAAGTGGTTAGAGCGCGAATTTACTGACCGGAAGGTTCGTGGTTCGAACCCAAACTCTGCCTCTCGACTTCCCGTGTCTAGGCTTGGGCAACTTGGCAGTATCCCAGCCCTTGTGCAACCTTCGGGTGGCATGGCAGTTAGGCCCTGAAAGGGTGCTACAGCTGAGTTTGTAAAATTATGTCGAACTCGGCTGACATTTATCGCCATTTGTTCTTTCGATGTTCGGTGCTTGTTTACAAAAGTCCCGCTGGAAGAGACAATTAATTTTATTCGTGAATTAATCATAATAGAATAAAATTACTTCAGCTGTAAGACCCTCATAATGCCTAGTTGCTGTACCACCAGATACAAGCACGAGGGCTGAGATGCTGCCAAATTGCTCAGGTCTAGATGGAAGCAGTCAATGTGCCGCGGTTAATTTCGAGCCATGGATCTTCCAGATCGTGCCTTAAACATTGACATGACTCGAGCCATCCCACCTCATTTATCGCTCCAGTGATGAAAGCTGTTTTACTACTGTGTACCAGAAATATCAATTTCACAACCAAGGTGAACTGAAAGCATAGCGGAACGGGCCCGAAAAGTACGGGGCGGGATATAGAATGGGTTTGAGCTATTGACGGTGAACACATGGTATGATAGCAAGATACTTCAAAGTTCATCCCCGTCTCTAAAGTGTTTTTATTTGGAGTTTTCCTAGGACGTAGAAGTACAGAAAGTCATGCTGTGATAAAATGAGCACTTTGTACGCAAAATGTTCTATGTGTATATGCGCCCAAATGGACGCAACCTTCGAGGTTAGACTGGACTACGGGTCGTTCGGACTTGACATGTAGCTCGTTGCAGGCTAATCGCGGAACCGTCCATTTGGACGTTGTTAACCAAGTCGAGCAAGCGGATAGCCAGCGACTAGTCCATACTTGCAGCATTTATGGGCCCCCAATAATTGTCTGGGGTAGTCGAATAGAATTTGTGACAAAGACTGCATAACTGCGGAGATTGTTGTGTTGCACACCGGGAGCACTTTTCACTTACCTCCAAATCTTCAACTTCAGTGACCGCGGAAACCACTTGTGATCCTTTCGCTTCAGCAGGATCTAGTCAGGGTTCTTCCCCCAATTTTTCTTGTCCACCGTTTGACTTCGTTTGCCCGGCCACCCACATAAAAGCACATACTCAGGTCATGTACGTTTTGAGCCGAAAGAACGACTGGTCTGACTATTCACCGAAGTGCTTGTCTCAACTTGCTGCAACGTTTTCAGGAGGGCCATTCGTGAGGACGATGCAGGTCGCCTTGTCACCACATTGGAGCAACTGGTCCACGATGCACACTCTCAGCTCCGTAAGAAGCGACATCGGGCTGCTGTCGGTACAGAAGGCTTTGTGCGTCTGGGAATGGTAAGTAAACCTGTAGGAAATTGGCGATTTGTTCGCACAGTGGTCCATCTCACACGCTATTCCTTGTGAATAGAAATGTATTACAGAGGCAGACTGTTGTAACTCTCTCCGTAACCCGGCTCCATACAAGGGACTCACCCAACTTCATTGTGATCAAAAGCGGTACAACAGGGAGCGTTGCCTTGTGTTAAGACTCACTTTTGAACTTTCATCATAGTTCTTCGGTGAGTGGTTGATCGGCATCGCCTCTAGGTCAAGCCTGAGCACGTGAGCATCGTCAGTCATCGCTGATTGGCTGCTTGAGCATTCAGTCGCTAGCTGGTTTTTCTGACCCGTATACTCGGTTGCCTCATCTAGGCGATTTTTGCGGAGCTAGTGGTTCGCCGTAAGTCTCTGACATTCTGGGGTTTATTTTCAAGAACCTGACCTTCCTGACAGCGACATTTTAGTAAAACAAATTCATGTATTCCTTCTTCCGGTGAAAACTCCATCAGGAATGACGAAATAGTGTTTTTGTTTGAACTGTTCGTTACTTTTAAAATTGTCCTGTTAATCCCTCTGTTGAGTGTTTTTTGACGTGTCTTATTGTCACTTCTCTTATGGTGTGCAATATTCATTACATCAGTCTCATTCATTTCGGTTAGCCTTTTGGTTGTCACGACATACCAGGCCCATTTACCACAAATTCCGGCGACCTCGGTAGCGGTAGTGTGTCTATGACCCTAACAACACGTGACCCCACAACGATTGCCGTTTACTTTTGTGGAGACCGATGACGGGAAAGTTTGGTTGGGATCTCAACATGATCGGTAACGGTATCGACCCACAAAAGCGTTTCCATTGACCAGGAAAACGAAATACTCGTGGTCGAGACTGTCCGCTGTCCGTCTGATTAGGCAGTGTGCTTGCAAACGGCGTATCGCCAGTCAAGGTGACATCATCGTTGCGTTGTGGGCGACTGGCATTCAGTGTGTCTTTTGTTCGCTTCTGTCTATATAAAGTCTGCTCACCCAAACTGATTCCAGATTATTAATGGTAGTGAGGGCGATTAGTCTTTCTGACTTATTTATTCACTTGTCTCCCAATTTGTCGACGGGGCGAGGTCGCTCAGTGGTTAGAATGCGAAGTTACTGACGGGAAGGTCTTTGGTTCGAACTCGACTTCTGCTTCTCGATTTCTCTGTCTAGGTTTGAGCACCCCGGCAGTATGCAAGTCCTCGTGTTTCCTTCGGGTGGCATGGCAGCTAGGCACCGAAAAGGTTATACAGCCGAACGATTCGAGATTTTTTGTCGACCACATCGGTCCGCCTGCCGTGACCGTTGGATACTTGTCTCCGCGGCAAGTATCCCGTCAGCCACGGGGGCTATGGAAAAGGAGTAACCTTTCTGGAACTCGAATGGGACTTCAATCGAGAGTAGAATAGAGACAAATGAATATGATGCCCCTCGAAGAGCCCGCATCTTCGGGACCAACCTAAATCTAACTCTTCTTGAAGGCTCTTCCTAGTGTGTGTGTGTGTGTGTGTGTGGGGGGGGGGGGGTCGGTGGATTGCGCACACTTTAAGTGGTACTCTGGTCGCATCTTTCCTTACAACTGGAGTGTGCACTAACCGGTATGTACTAATTTATCGAAAATAAAACTGTATATTGGTGCCTCAGAGAACCAGTGACCAGAACATCCTAGCACTTAAGTTATAGCCTTTTGATCCAATCGACGATAGTCGGATTTGACTCATGCTAGATATGACAAAACATCCAAGGAACAAACAAGTGAAATTTAGTGGAAGAAAATTACAAAACACGTTGGTGTGGTTGGTTTTGATTTTCGTGACTGGCCGCTCCTCGCTTTCCACTTCAGGGAGTTAGTCTAGTTCCTTTCATTTCCAGGTAAATTGTCTCGTCATTAGGCCAATAGGCTGGCCCCAGAATATTGTCCAACAGTTCAGTATAAAAGAAGCTTCAAGAAGAGGAAATAACGGTGATGTCGGGAAGAAACTCCGCAAACCTTGCCATGGTTCCATTATCCCGAAGTTAAGAGATCCTGGTATGGATGCACTCTACTCTGCACCGGATTCGTTTAACTTAGCTATCCAAGTCTCACTGCTTCGCAGCATCAGCACTCCAGCAAGAACATCTAGTCGGGACATGTCATCAGACCGATGACAAATCGCAGAGAGTCGTTCGTTCGTTCAGCAGTAACGCCTGTTCGTCGCTCAGCTGGCGTGCCACTCGAATGAGGGACGAGGGCTGATAGACCGACGGAAGCCCTAACTCTAGATAGAAGTGGTCGAGATTCTGAAGCTGAGTTCAAACCACGAACCCTCTGGTTGGGAATTTTGCTCCTGAACCACTGACTTGTCTCGAGCATGCTGTAGAAGCGAATAAATAGTTGCGGCGGGAGGACCAAAGAGATGACGTCTCAATTTCACACGGATGTTAATCAGCCAATCATTTGATCAATCGTCCTCTTGATAACTCAGCCAGTCAATCAACACACAGCAGTATTCATTCTAGTGTTCACTGATAAATCAAGATCAGCGAGCTTCATTGCACACGTTCGCTTGCAACCAGCCACTTTGCACCGGTGATGTCACCTTGACTGGTGATGAAACATTTGTAGCTGAACAGTTGAGGTTGGTAGACAAACAGACGGCCACGGTTTGCGTAAGTATCCCGAGCCCAGTGGCCATTTTGTTGCAACCTTTCTCACTTCATTGAACGGGACAAATTCAGCCATATTTCCCTCTCCAGGCGCCTGGAAGATTTGTCAAATACCGGCATCGTTCGAATCCAACGAGAAGGGCTAGTCCCACGATCATGGTTCTTGATCGAATATGCATGAACGCAGCATTCAAAATCTGCTGCATCAACTCGTGATGCTCTGCCAATGAAGATTGATAACTTGAACATCTTGTAGCAAAGTAACCCAATAATATACCGTAGAATGCGTTCAACAGGATGTATACACTATTGACTGCTTAGTTTTCCCCGTCATTTTATTCGTTTGAATCGGTTAAATTTAAAATCATTATGAAGTTCTGACGGATTTCTTCATTCCTTGCCTTGCATCTGTCTTTTGTCTTCATCCCCTCTTGAAAAAAATCAGATGCGTCATTTGTTCCTGATAATCGATATGTCCAGTGCGATGCAGGTACAGGATCTGAAACCTACACGTCTGGTATGCACTCTACGGGTAAGCGATCAGTAGGGTTCCTGTGACTATTTCGTAGGCCGTTGCAGAATTCGTGCGGGACTACTTTGATCAGAATCCGATCAGTCAGTTGGGCATCATCGTCACCGCTGACCGGCAAGCGGAGCGCTTGACCGAGCTTTCAGGTATGCGTTTTGGTTGAATGATCGTTTGAACAAAAATGTTTCTCCCACCGACCTTGAGGATACTTGTATATCGATCTCGGAGTTGGTTTGCATGAGATGGGCATTGCTCATCATTTGTTGACCAGCGTAATACAGTTGTGCTGCAATTCGTGATTCATGTCAAAGTGCTGCCATTTGACTCAAACAGATACTTGCGTACCACCAATGTAGGAATGACTGACGGGGCCAACAGGCGATTCTAATGTTTACGTATTACATGATCGAATCATTGTGACTTTTGCTGATGTTCGTGGTCTAAGTCCAAGTAAATCTCACCCGAACTGGATTGGGGTAGCTCGCTCATTTTCATCCCAACGAAGTACTCTGAGGTAGATTTAAGCGATTTGAGACTGTAATCACCTTTAGATGGGTGAATTTTGGAAAATTGATTGATTATTCGACTATCAGATTAGCGAGGTCGTATTCAATGGTTTCTTGGGCGAATCTAATTTGATTGAAACAACTCCCATTTTCTTTTTGAACAGTCGAAAACTTTTAACACGTTCTGAGGATGGTTTTTCGACCTGGTTTCTGTTTCGAATCTTTGTTGGTCGTACTTTTAGTTGTGGACTTTCAGTAGCCCCCGTGAAGACGCACAAACACACGTACTCAGATACCTCTTCATCTTACTGAACTGGACACCTTTACACTTATCGCCAGATATCATTTTGACCTACGTTGCGATGAATCACAGAATGTAGAACAATGGCTGACCAGAAAAGTTCGTCCAAGTTTGTTTAAGACTGTTTTGGTACCGATCGTCGCCATCAAATCAAATCGTTGCCCAAGCTTAGACAGGGGGGGTTGGGTTCGAACTACGGACCTACCGGTCAGTGAATCCGCGCTCTAGCCACTTGAGCCACCTCGCCCCCCGCCGAAAGATTACCTTATCTGCTAAACTACTTGGTTCACTACCCCAGATTGAACTTTACATCTTGTTCATCAAGCATCTCGCGGTCCAAACACAATCTTTCGCCTCCCTGTCAGGAATGACGTTGTAGATACCCGTAATTGACTGATGAAATTCCGCCTTGAGCACACCAGAAATCACTGCTTTGGTTTGAACAGATCTTTTGTGATTAAGGCATGCGCATCTATAGAGAAAGCCGAATTATTCGATAAAAAACAGAGGGACCATAATGGGGATTTCATATTCTATATTTGGCCTGTCTGGGCTTGGGCAACCTGGCAGTATCCCAGCCCTCGTGCCTCCTTCGTGTGGCATGGCAGCTAGGCACCGGAGGGTTGCTACAGCTGAACGATTCATTCTATATTTGGTCCACTATCGAAGCTATCTATAAATCCAGGTTCGGGATGCAGTTTTCGAAAGTCATACATTCATAATCTTCCATTCTTTCACACACACTCTTAGGCAATCCACGCTGTCACTTGGCCGCCTTAGAAACCCTGTTCACTCGACCCTGTTCTGGCGAACCGAGCCTTCAAAATGCACTTACTCTCGCCGAATCCCGTTTGAAGTAAGTTTTCGCCTGATGACCCGTAAACCCTACTCTATTCGCCACTGCTACTTTGCACGTTTGCTCCAATTCTTCCAGATACACTCCGCATCACAGCGAAATTCTCGTGATCATGGCTAGTTTAACGACTTGCGACCCTGGAGATATCCACAAGACCATACAGAGTCTGGCGGCTAACCATATTCGCTGTTCTGTTGTATCACTGGCTGTCGAAGTCTTTGTTTTCCGTGCATTGGCGCAAATCACACAAGGTACGTCACTTTTTAGGCTTTTTAAATTTCATGTTTTCAATAACAGTCCACCATCAGCGTTGGTTCGGCGTAGTCCATGGAGTTCAACAAATTTCCCGTCTCGCTTGTACGCATTGTGTCTCACACGTATCACAACCATATCTAAATTAT
>NW_008752033.1:37831-102700 GCF_000715545.1 Opisthorchis viverrini | reverse complement strand
ACTTTGTCTCTCACGCACATCACACATATATATAATATATATATATATATATATATATATATATATACATATATATGACGTTATTGTGAAAAGGATATTCTAATGGGCGTCGAGTCAGTGTCTTGTTTATGATGTTCTCTTATCACGCGGCTAGTACCGGTCACTCATCAGACAGACCAGTAACAAATTTCTCCAACTGCTGGTGAGGAGGAGATACAAGATGTTTTCTTACATGTTATCCCCCGTGAGTTTTCAGCCGCTCTTTTTCTCCATTGGTACAGCCGTAACTCAGTTGTGGTGATCTTGTAGAGGGTTCACATTGGCGCACCCCCCATCAAGCAAGAATTAGCATGCGACTCCCATATGTGAGGCCGAATAATCCTCTTTTCACGTGATATTTTCTTTTGGGGGACTTGTCGTGGTGGAATTCATCACTGAATAGAGAGGTTTAAGGGAAGATAGGAAATTTGACACCTTACTAGCAACCTTGATACACTTGACGGACTGAGAGTAGCCCAGCAAAAAAGGTCGTGGATAACCGGTTAGTTCGTCTGCTCATGAGTATATTTGGATTGACAGTGGACCTTATCTTGGTGGGTAGGACATGTATTGTTCCAGATAGTAAAATGCGTGGCTTCTAGCGGTGATAACCTCACTTTTGCGACCAATTTCGGCCGGTCCCATCAACTACTATCATGGTCATTATGAGCTAAGTTCTCACATTGGTTACATCCACAGTTGGGGTAAGTTGATTTCAGCTATACAGTTTCCTCTCTAAAATTAATCGAGGACGTTAAACTAAGTGAATACTCACTCACGGATTAGTACCTGGCTAAAACAGTCTTTTCAGCGTCCATCCATTTGAGGAGACCTTTTCTACGGGTGGTTGTTCCAATGGTATACTGCTTAAAAACGTACGGACTACTCCAGTTATATTGCCCTTTTGACACTGTCCAAATTGATTCCCCGAGGGAGAATTTACCAGTGAGACATCTTCAGGGCTCCTACTAAAATGGTCTCTCCTTAGAATGATCTCTATTGAGAAAAACCTTACTTTTGCATAGTTTAAATGTGAGTACGCAATTCTTTTACATACTGAGGGGGTGTGAAGCTTTCTCGGAACTGGTATAATCCTTTAGATGCAAGGAAATATCGTTTTACGGGGGCATCTAGGCAGATTTTTATTGTTTGGGATCGAGATGGCTCAGTTGTTAAGGCACAAACTTGCTAACCGGAACGTCCATGGTTCGAACCCAACCTTTGCGTTTCGACTGTTCCTGTTTAGGATTGGACACTTTGACAGTATCTCACTCCTCGCGCTTCTTTTGGATGGCACGGAAGCTGGGCACCGAAAGGGCTGGTAGAATTTTTACTGTATCCACTGGGACAGGTGGGAAGTAAAAACAGTTTCAAGATACATAAATGCACTCTAGAATTCCACACTTAACCAGCCACGATCAGAGGCCTTTCCCGATTGCCAGGATACAAACACATTAAAGCCTCTGCTTAGCGCGTTCTCAGTAGTGAGTAAGTTGGCCTTTCAAACGGAAGTAAACATTATAATACAACTGGAGACTTCTTAGACAGTTCTTACTGACAGGGTACTCAACGTCGTCCATCTTAAGGACTAGTTCTTGCGTCTATCCCAGAACTAGCTGGCGTGAACCCCAAAGCTGTTTGCTACTGCATACAATGGCCATTTTCTTTCTTTTTGCACCGCCTTGTTACCGTCCCGGTAGTTTGCGGAAACCATGAGAGGTGAAAAGCATATGACAGGCATTTGGCTTTTGAAGATTTTTGTGGATAACTCAACTTAGCGAGTTAAAGACAATGTGACTTGCTTGTGTTAGGGGAGTGTGCTTGTATTAAATGCGAGTTTTCGATCAGTCCAAAGTGGAACCGAATTAAATCGTGCGGAGGAGTTTTTGATCATAATTGAACTGTTATAAGAAATCATCCTATCTGAGGGCTCCTCTCAGTCTCCGATCAACTTCCATGCGAGTTGTATGCATGTCGTGATCAATTTGCTTTGTAGGACAGTTTCACGTGATTCTTGACGAACCTCATCTGAAAACGGTTCTGAAGAACTTCGTCCCGCCGCCCGCCGCCACGGTAAGTCGGACGACCTACACCATTGCGGGATAGATATTTCTCGCTAGTATTTGCCCTATCCAGCTTCTTGTTTTTTTTATCCATTTGTAGTTACCGCAGTCTCGTCGAGCGTCTTCCTTAAATACGCTACACGAACGTGGAGCTTTTCGATTTATCCGAAGGTCACTCGAGTTTATTAAAACTCGAAAGTAATGATCGTGGTGATAATTTCACCCAATTGGTATCCATTCTTTGTTTTGGCATGTGGAGCTCTGGAAAATTAGACTCAACCTCCAGTTAAGCGACCATTTAAGTTGTTTTTGGCTTGTTCTAAGATGCCGAGGTCCCCTTAGGAGTTTTGCGTAGATAACGTCGAGTTCAGTAGAAGCTATGTTCAGCAGCTTCCCTCAATGTCTTCAGGCTGACTACTGAACTGAAATTTGTGTGCATGTACTTTGCGACCCATTCCGGACGGGTCCCCTGTCACTGTCGTCTGGAGTACCGTCAATATCGGTCATATTTTGTCTGAAGTGACGATGGTTAACAGAACCGAACAACTTCTTTGTCACATACGACTTTTTTTTCACCCCGTAGGTTTACAATTTAATCAAGTGTTTGTTTGATACTCAACCATCCCTCTTCTCCTTTCATATTACTTAGGTTGATGCTCCTGCAACACTTATACGAATGGGTGAGTGTGTTTTAGGGTCTTATCGCGCAACTTGTACTAGTTAGTTTGTTCTTATCCCCTTGTACGTGGCTGTATGTTGCTGCACTGTTCATCGACAAAAACACTGTGGCAGCTATAACCACTGTACTACGAGTACGCGGTTACTACAACTGACAATGATGATGATGATGACACTGATTTGGTGGTAAACCTGTTACTTTGAGCTGTTTTAGCCCGCTGTTTATTGTGATTGTGGCCAGTTCCCTCTGTTGTAACCTCGGATCACCTAGTGGAGTAAACTTAATTAATCTAAGGTTTCCCACTGTTTACACAAGCTGCGTATTACTTTATCGGCACCGGTTGCGTCGCACTTGGTTATTACTTCATCTAGCACTATCTACTCCGTTAAACGAGTGTCACGCTATACTGGTCAGGCCGTTGAGCAAATAATATCCTTGAGATATGTTGCTAGTGGTCGGTTGGTGATGCTCATGGTTGCTGAACGTTATACTGGCAAGGCGGAGTTGCGTGAACGAATTGTTCTTCAGCTTGAAGAAGATGAGGCATTGTTCATCGATGGGCGAAAGTGGTTTCCAGTTCTGTTTAGTGGAATAGCTGTTTCAATCGAACCGGCTACACTTGCCTCGTAACAGGCCCATATTTCATGCATTACTTCTAATCACTCGGTTTACTGAATTCAGGGTTGTGAAACGAAAACGATTCAACCATCAGACAACGATTCGTGAGATGCAACTAATCAACATTGTCCACTTGACGGGGAAAGGATGAAAAAATATGAATTGATGATCAATGGAAAGTGTGTTTCTCTACAACCAACATGTCCTTCATACTTCAGCTTCTTTAGATATTGAAATCATATTTGCCGTCTTCACCTTCAGTTCCGGATCCATAGAATTGAGGTTGTTCGAGCGTTTTGGCTCTGTAAATCAGGGAAGTTGGGAATTTCTAGTAATTTTGAAGACAATAAAGGGAAAGCAATGATGAGTCCTGAGTACTTTGATATTGTAATTTTACAGCTTCCAGATAAAACGACTTATTCTTCTCCCCTATAGTCCCCAACGAATGAACCGACTGTACACTCTAAGTACTCATCGGACTTTGCTGCTTTTCCTAACGTGTGTTCAACTTTCATTGGGGTATCGGTGGCATTGATATCTGAGCCATTCTAACCAATGACCTCATTTGCCTGTCGGAACATGAGTAGGTGACTATTGATTGCTGGTTTGTGTCACACCGGACTCTAATGGTTCTAGATCGTCATCTTTGATGTGCTTACGGAAGTTGGATGGAAATAAATGCATTTCAAGACGGAATGATGATAACAAACAACCGAAGTTGCGGTCTCTACTACTCAAAGAGTCGATGAAAATCTCTAAACTGCGGACTATAATCTCTCATCGCTTGTTAGGCGAATGGGCTTAGCCTATCTCCTGAACCTCTGTCAACTTACTACCTGAGTTCCTCTCGGAAATGCCACAAATGTGTTTGGAATTTTCCCTGTTTCGCACTGTTATTTCTCTCAATTTAACTCCAACCTATTTGCGAACATTCCAGAAGCGATCACACTATTTGGTTCTTCTGTCACGTGTGCCCTGACAAAGCAGATGGCTCGGTTGTTCATTTTCGAGACTTGGAATGACCACTTTTTCTGAAATTTTGACTGTCTTCGGTCCTTCAGAACGTTTTTGATAAGGTTGATCAAATGATCAACTCGTTGCGGCCGCGGCATTCGCTATTTTGATTTGTCGACCTCTTTTTCATTCTGGACCCTTGTTGGCGAAGAGTTGAGGGGGCAGGCAATTGCAGAACGAACGTTCACAGTCAAAACGAAGACTCCCAGGTCTTCGTGCCTTTATGTCTAGGATTCATGTGGTATTTCTCAAACGTGGTTGCGAATCTTACAGGGTTTATCGGGTAGTCTTTTCCAGAGATAAGCCTGCTACCAGTTTCTAACCGAACTGATAAAAACTGCTTCAAATCAGCAGTAACTTTTGGTCACGTTATACTAATTTATCTCTACTAAATGCTCCGAATGTGAAACGCTTAAAGTGAACATTCTTTCACCCACCCATCAAATAGTGTATCACTCTTCCGGAAATGTTTTGACACACCGAGCGTTTTGTGACTTTCTGCGTGTTTCGGTCATGCTTAATAGTATTATAAAAATACTAGTTTGCCGATAATGTACGTGGAAAAATCCTAAACATTGTTTTGGACACAATGTGAAATAATGTAAAAAAAACCTTTGTCTTTTATAAGTTCTCAGAAAGGGTTAAGACCTTTGAATTGACTTTCGAACCAAATGGTCGCACGCTTTGTCAGTTGGCTACTCAATGCTACTCAGCATCCGTGCCAAAAGGAGACCTGTAAAGTTTTAGAAAACTTTTCGATAGCCCACGTTCGGTTTTGCCCTTCTTTGGACTTGTCAGGTAGGCACAGTTCTCGAGCTGAATAACAAACGAGATTCGCCTGGGATTCCATTGAATCTTCCAACTTAATTTGCCGTGAGTGTATTTCGAGAATGGGACTGATTTCGTAGATGAAATTAAACACAAATCACCGTCATTCTTTGATTCAGATGATCTATCAACATCAGAATGTATTCTGTAGACACGTTTACGTGCTGTCCTTGGAAAAATGATATTGGCTGTCAGTTGTCATTCCATCTATAGTCTAGTTATAAACCCCGTGTCCAAGAGGTGATAAACTGTAAATGTGGCATTGCGGTGTAGAAACCTGATACGATTCCATTCGTAGAACATGGGGAGACACTGACATGATAGCAATGGAACACTACCCGAGCGCCAGTAGTGATGATTACTTGTCTTGCTGTTCAATCTGTTAAGTGTCCTCGATTCTAAAGGCCGTAAATCATATAGAGGAGTGTTGAAAGCGCGTGCTCAGCTGTAGGACCCTTCTGGCCCCTAGCTACTATGCCACCCGGAGGAAGCGCGAGGGATGGGATGCTGCCAGGTTATCCCTGTCTAGACAGTGGATTCATTATACAAGGGGGATGTGAGATCTGGTAAAAGGTGTGTCTTGATGAGGAAGCAACACGTTCACCGATCCCTGGTAGTTGAATTCCCTCGGCAATACATCTTTATTACTGCCTGTGTGTATTTTGTCGGAGACACTAAATGGTGTCGGATAGTGCAGTCTCTTTCATTTCTCCACTAGGCACTAAGTGAACGGCGTTTTCACCGACCTAGCTAGTGTAACTCAGACAGCCGAAGTTATCGATCAACCAACCAGCTTGCCTATCACTCGCCGGTCGATCATTGCTCTCTCGCCTACCACTGTCCGTTCTCTAAAGCATCGCCTACCAATCTCAGCAGGTATCTACAGCTCCACTCATCCACTACCACTCCAGTATATCTGATTCGTTCGCCGGCGTGGTCAGCCGATAGTATTTGCAAATGTAGGGCCTGTTGGGATGACTACCAAAATCCGAAACAACCGCTACAACCCTACATGACATTTTCCCGCATAAGACTGGTTTTCATCCAACTCAGCTGCGTTTTTCGGCTGAAAAGAAACGCTTACAAAGCGTGAACGTGGACCGATTTCGCCTACGTGTTGTTTACCTATTTCCTTTGATCTATCTCCGAATCACAAAGTGACAGTTTGTGAGTGTGAATGAAGGCGGTTTCTAATTTGTTTTTCACGTCGAACCCCGTCTTGGTGGACTTATCCATTCATTTTCTTCCTTTTGTTCACAGCATTTCCCCACTCAGAAACGTTCGATCTGAGAAATTTTAGTACCGTACTTTGTATGTGGTAAGTTAGTTCATGTGACATCAGCTGGCAAATTCCAGATGACAGTGACGAAATGGGGACTGATTAAAGCGGACTTTGTTTATACTGTTCACTAAAAAGTGCATATTGACCGTATTGGAGTTGCTTTGGCAATTTACACTGATGAGTAGCCAGTCACATTGCTTGATTGTCTCCCTCAAGGCGTTCTTTGACCCTGCAATTGCACATTCTACTCGCATTCCGTAGGATATAACTAAATTGATCGTTCCAATCCAATTTACTATAGAGTTTCAAAGCTTGTTGTTTTGCTACCCTGTTTCATTGGAGGCCATATTGTAGCATGAATCCAAACCGCTATGTTGTCAGTCAAAATCTGACTCCCGGTACTATCATGCGTGAAAGTCCGGTTCGTTCATCTTCTCAACGGTGCTGGGCTCATCCGTATACAAATTTTCATATACTCGCATATATACTGCATATATTGCATTAAGCCTCAACAGGATTGTTATTCACATGTCATATGCTCTGAGCTCTCTTTTTGTCTTTAAAAGATGTCTCCAAGTCTGTTGGAATTGCAGAACGAATTTTCTTCAGTCTGAAAACACTCTAACTCTTGTTGTTTGGTGAATTCGGGACGTTCTGCACTTGCTGCATGCGACCCATTTACAAACTTTTTCCCTTGAAACATCACGAATCCCTATTCCGTACTTTGACTGGGCATCCGAGTAACCGAGACTCGTTGCGTGGTGCACTACTTTCATGCCTTTCTGTCTATTTCATTGTCTTTGACCATTCCTTAGTGTCTTAAGCCTCATACACTCCCTTTTATACATCCAGTGAGACATTCAGCCCGAGAAGCCATCTTTCCGAGGGCTATTCATGGCATGACCTGTCTTCAGGAGAAAGCTCATGTTAGCCTGCTTCGGAACTCTTGATTTGTGATGAATCCTTCGGGTTATGCTTCAAAAGCCGTAAATTAAATGTTCAAGTGTTCCACAGGAATCAAGTTAATGAATTCGAAGTTGCTTACGACTCGTGGTTCATTTTCTAGCGTAAGCCAGTTGCTAATTGAATTGGGCGTTTAATACAGGCAGCGTGAACCGTGACAGTGAATGTAGTCGCCATTTTGGTCTCAAGCCTAGTCCTTTAAGCGCAACTCCTCGCCAGCTGGGTTGGACATTCCACCGATCCGCTCAGTGAGTAGACCGATTGAAAACTTGTCAGCCATGTAGTTCAACTCATTACTAACGAAGTGCCTACTCTTGTTCACCAGCCACCTCAATCAACAAGGCTGTGGTACCGATAGCAGCCACCCGCAGTATGCATGTCCACGTTGTTGTGCAGCCTATTGTGAACTGCCTGTCGAATGTTCAGTTTGTGGCTTGACGTTGGTTGCCGCCCCACATTTGGCACGAGCCTATCATCATCTGTTCCCGCTGGATGCATTCACTCCTATTTCACCTGCGGAGCTGAGGCAGACGAATCCGGACCAGGTGCCACGAACAGAAACGGGCATCATTACTTGTGCGGGTTGTGATGTTGTCCTCCCCGAATATCTGACAGTAAGTCACTCGTGTGATATGCATGTTGTGCAACATTCTTCTCCGTTAGAAGCGGGGTACTTCACCCCTCTGACCTTTGATGCGGAGAAAGTGAAAGGCTCGAGAGTACAGGCAACCAATGGGTTCCTCATTGGTCAGCCTGTGCTCTTCTTGCATGAATCCACGCGAACAAATCACTCTGTATGACCACACGAAAAACATATTTCCTTGCCTTTCGCCGGAATGGAAGCCCTCAGGAGAACATGGCCGTCTATTTGCTACCGAAAAAGCTATAGGAATAACTTTTTTTTGGCTTCTTCCAGTACGCCTTTCAGAAGTGATCCGTAGTCCAAACTAAGAAGTGCTCTCCTAGGGGTCCCAAAATTTATCACCATGTTCAAAGATTCGGATAAAGATGGTTTCCTCTGCAGATCGTCTCTTCAGAGAAATTACCACTAGAAATGTCACTGTATACCTCAGTGGACCGTGGTGTAAGTCGTTACGCAGCCGAATAGTTATCTGGCAAATTTTTTTGTTCAGACCATGCACCGAGGACAATGCGCTTGCCTTCTTGTTTTATGTCTTTTTCTTGTTTCTTTTATGAAAAAAACGAGGGAAGGATCAAGTAGAACATAAAGTTGACGGAAACTCGGGGACTGCGCCTACCTGATGAGCCCAAGAAGGGCGAGTCCGGTCATGGGCTTTCGAAGAGTTTTTGGCGACATTTTGAATAGTTTTCTTTAGGAAGATATACTGCGATATCTCGAATATCGTGCCAACTGAAAAATGAGGCGGCCCATGTGCAGCACATTCAGTTGGAGGACATCATAAACGAGAGATTCAATTGAGCCTCCCGTGAAAACCAAATTGATGTGCAAAAGAGTGTATTTCTCGGAAACAGTGCAATTTGGGTTCAAGTAGATCATAAGGTTGACGGAAAATCGGGGACTGCGCCTACCTGATGAGCATCAAGAAGGGCGTTACTGGTCGTGGGCTGTCGAAAAGTTTTCAGCAACCTTGTGAGTAGTTTCCTTTATAAGAGAACGATCACTCTGCAGTCGGTATAAAGTACAAGGGAATTTTGTCAGTAGTGTACCAGTATATGCGAAAAAAATTACAGGAACGAAAACGTATGCCTGAGGTTGAACAGTAACAACCGCCCTCGATTTTTGGAAGGGCGATTCACCAGTAAGCTACCGAGGACGTTGATGAATCTCAAACTCATGTGATTAGCCATCATGCCATCAGCGCCGTTGGTAAAATCCACAGCGGGCCTGATCTTCCAGATTCTGAAAGTTTTTGTGCATAGGGACAAGGGAATTTGGTTAATTTCCAACTAACAAGTTCGAATACACATAACATGTGTGGAAAAAGAAGCCATGGCGTGTCTCCTCTTCCACGCTATGTGTGATTTCAGAATTGTGTGATTGTCCCGATATTTCGACTGCATGTATCCGCGACAAAATCAATTGGTAGTCCATGCTAATCATGGGGTACTGCAACCATAATGGGTGGGGCGGGAAATGTTTAGTACCGAAGGCACTGATATGGATGAGAACACCAGAAGGGGTGTATCTAGAACACAAAATGAAGTGACCTATCCTTGTTTCATTATGGTGAACTCATCACTCCTAGCTTGTGGCGCGAGGATGCTGAGCCTACAAACGCGCTGTCCTGACTTGATTGTGAGCTGGGGGGGGGCAACACCGGGAAGACAGTCTAATATTCCAAAACTAAGTTGGTTGTGGTTACTATGAAACGAGAGTGTAGAAATCGTGCTCAATGTGTCATTCAATTACTCACAAGAGATAGAACGCATTTCGTGGTGAAACATTATACCGGGGCCTTCTTTACTAGATGTGAAATGGTTACTAACTACATTAAATGTGGTTAAAAGAAGGTTTAACCGTCAATCGCTAAGATGGAAAACAGGATGGTCAAACTTATTACTTGCTATTGTGGGAAGTACTTCATTCGTTTCCTCAAAATGTCCTCTTTCATTTTACCCACTTGGTTGTATGATTAACATCGAAATGAAACTCGAAAATGAGGCAAAAACGCTATTTTTCGTTGATGCGCTCACGTGCATTTATACAACATTTGGTATAACTGGAAGCATCTCTTGCTGTGCATCATGACATCACGTAATACCTTTTGTTCAGCTATAGGATGCACTGTCGATGGTTGGTGAATTTGCTTCAAACTGAGTAGTTTCTGTTGCACCAGCTCGGATTAACCCGCGCGTCCCTAGAGTGTCTGATCGATTGGTTGGTTTATTGTCTCGCCATCAAGATTGCCGTATCGTTTCGCCCCGACTGTCTTTTGTCGCCAGTGAGACTGAAAACAACTATCCGTTCCACTGCGTACTTTTGAGTATTTGTGTAGGCTTCAGCTGTGGCAACGGTTTTACTTTCAGGACGCGTTTTTTGCGTTGTTTCGTCGCCTTAAACTCATGCGGACAGTTGAAATAGGTGTCTGTAGGTCCGTCTTTTTCCTACTTTTTCACCATAACGCTTTACTTCTTAGGCACCGGTGATTTTCCTTCCATTTTGTTGATCCCGTTGTTTTGATTGTGTCTCCTGAAATTTTTGACGATACCTTTGCAGAACTTTGGGTGCTCAGTATTCGCACAATGGAACCGAACTTTCGAAAGTTATGAGGCGTCCGTAATGGACTAAAGCATTCGGGCAATTGACTTGAGAGTATCAGTCCAAACTTTTAAGCCCCATTTAGGCATCCCGGGGTCTCATCGGTGCCGGGACACTATCTCACGGGACTTTTCAGCCAGAGGCATGGTTGCTTCAGTGAACAATGAAATTTGGTGAGATGCAAAAAATGAGCGTAAATTAGGACGGATTTCGGTCGGAGCACATACGCAACAAAATGCAACATTTTGGCGTAGAAAGTTTCACTCCACTTGTAAAGGTTTTGCAGCTGAGAGCATTGTGGTGGTAATAGGCACCAGAACTTTGCTTAGCTCGTTGGCGGGTTGATGTATAAAATATGTCAATAGTAGCTGAATTCCGCCCAGTATGTGAGACTAGGTGAGTGGGTAAGTAGACAAATTACAGCACGATTTGTTTGTCAGTTTGAGCGGATTCGCTACTGATTGAAAACGTGTTTGTCTTTGTGCGATGTTAGGTCGTTACAAGTTTCCCATTTGAGCCATGATAATTACTCTTCGATTCTTTTGAAAACTCACTGCATTTGTATAAACGCTTTCCCCACTTATCCATGCATTTTTTCGCTCTTCTCTTTCCATGCCTCGTCACCGACTTGTCCTCGCTACAGGCCAATCAGTGCCCCAAGTGTCATGGACTTTTCTGTAATACGTGTGACGCCTTCCTTCACGATAGTGTACATTCGTGTCCAACATGTATATTGCGTTTTCCTTAGTGGATTGTATCCACCTTCTGTCGTTCACAATCTTCCCTCGTCTGGACTTACTGTTTTTTGAATCTACCTCACTAATTCGTTAAGTACATTTGGGATTTTTCACCTGTTGAACTTGCGTCGCCACTTTTCGTGCGCACATGCTTGTCGCTAATCCAATCGACGTGCTATTCACCTCGGCTTTCCTGTACCTAGAGTGTTTTTAGGATCTATGAACTTGTACCAAATCGTCCAACAATTTGTATCCCTTTCATAAATGTATTTTTGTATATATAGTTCCGCATTTTACCGATAAATGTCAATTCTCGGCTTGTGGTTCCTCGCACCATTTAATTTGGTTCCTCAAATACGTCGAGATGGCCCAAGTGGTTAGAGCGCGAATTTACTGACCGGAAGGTCCGTGGTTCGAACCCGACCTCTGCCTGTCAACTTCTCCTGTCTAGGCTTTGGAAACCGGACAGTATCCCAGCCGTTGTGCTCCCTTTGGGTGGCATGTCAGTTAGGAACCGAAAGGCTGCTATACAGCTGAATGAACTCTTGTCCACTTCCATCGGTTTCATTATTTTTCTATTTACAGACGTTTGTGTTTTTGATTCTATTCATGGGTAAGGCCAGTGAGTTGGGCATGTTCTATTGGACCTGCTAGTCTAGCGTTCGAACCGAAGGTTTCATTTAATAAAAATTCAAAATTCTATTCCGACTCCTTTACTGGCGATAAAGTCACTCAAATTGCTCTCAGAAACCCGATACCTTTCCTCGAATTGGTTATTTTGGCTAATCGGTGCACCGAGTTCGTCGCTAATGCAACTAAGTTTCAACGGTCGGATTAATTTTCGTACCGTTTTGCGATCCCCACGGAAGACTTTATAAAGACGAAAGTGATGAGGTCGGATTTTTTCGGGTGTAGAATGAGCAGTTTATGGAACGTTTTCGTGAAAACAACCCACCATGTGTTTCCCCCCAAATGTAACTCATTAGGGGATGTACCAGAACAGATCGTTTGATATCCGAATTTGAAAGTCTGACTTCGCGTGGTCGCGTCCTATTAGTGTTCGTAGGTAGCTTGTATCTGGACATTTGGTGATCAATTCTGCTACATTCACCTGACAAGCTTCAATAAGCATGCACAATCGAGCTCACCCACTTTGCAATGCCTCCTCAATTTTGGTTTCCTTGTCACATTGGTGACCTGTTATGTCTGCTGGTTCGTCAGTCTGTGGTATCTGCTGCTGACCCGCTCCAGTGCCTAATGCCGGTGAAAAAAGTCTCACAGAAGGGAACACAACCGCTATATTCCGAACAAACGAGTGCGAGAGCGTGAGTGCGTGCGCGTGCGAGAGCAAAAGTTACAACGGCCGCACGTTATTTAAAGGGGACTTTCTGACACTGATCCAGGTTGTCTGATAGGCGTTAGTGAACACCTATCAACATCGATCGTGCCTCTGTGGAAAGCCTGAACGCTGATCACCTTTGGTCGTGCTTCTGTGGTGCGCAAGAACACTCATCAGGTTTTGCTGAATCGATCGAATGATTGACTGGCCTAGTTGCTTACCGGCTTTCCTGTTGAGTTTTTGGTGGAGCAGTAGGTTCTGGGCTTTCTGAGGCTGCTTTCAGGAATCTGACCTTCCTGATAGCTTTATTTTCGGGTCTCTAGAACGTATGTCATCCATCGTAGCTAACCTTACACAGCCATTGAACGGAAAAATAGCGATGGTGGAGGGATGATATCACGCCGTCACTGCAGTCATAGAATCAGAATCTTGTAACTCGACCGAGTGTAATCAATTCTACTTTTCATAACCAAGTCTAATGTTGATTAAGTCGAAGAACGGCATTGGACAGGTTTTTATGCGAAAAACACGCTTGCTAGCTTCACCGATGGGGTGGGTAGATTCAGATTTCCTCGGTGGACTGCGAGAACTTGTAGCCCAAATTCGACACACAAAGGACAAAATTATATATGCAGCTACGTCAATAACGGTCGCCTATCTAGGGGTGAAAGTGTTACTCCATCTACTGTGAGGGGCTCTAGAGAAGGCACCGTGATGAGAAGACTTGTAATGAATAACTTCATCAGTCTAGGCGATTACAAACCTCGGTTTTATATCGGGGAACGCTTGTTTAGCTATCACTGCTCACGTGGTCAGATAACCACTCCTTGCTGTCAGTTGACTCGAACTTGATGTCAATTTAGCTGTCATCTTAACGTGGTGCTTCGTTCTGAGTGTTTCCACAGGCTTCTCTGCCTGTATCTTCGTTCCTCTCGGCTCAACTATGCCAAGATACTTAAGGGAGGCACCCATTCAAAAGGAAGCGTAGTTCGTTCCTACGAGTAAAGTGAGGCGATTCTTGTAGAAAGTCTTCCATCCTTTTGCTTTGGAAATTCGGATGTACTTAGGAGTTCCATTCACGTGATTAATGTTTCCTTATTTACGAAAACAGCTCGGCTGATTGTCTTCAGGGAAAGAAAAGGCCAGCAAAGATCCACCCTGAAGAACATTTATCCCTCAACGGTTGGTGGTGGTTGCGGCGAATAATCCAAATCAAACCCCAACGAACGCAGCTGCTGGGGTCAATGGTATCAGGGTTGGGGCGTCCATATCATCCTGTGCACTTGCAAACTCACTTCGACTGCGTAGATCAAGCTTTCTAGTGCTGAGTTCATCGTAGGGTTCCCTTCACCGCTGTATCATGGACCACATTCGTGGCACAGAGGCTATGGACAGATCTCGGTTTTTTTGTCTGAGTCAGTGGCTCAAGTTGAGCGCATACTAAACAGCCTCCCCTCTGCTCTGGACGTCACAAAAGTATCAGCTGTCTTTCCAGCTATCAGCTCAGCATGTCTCAAGATGTTTCACATTCAGCTCTCTGACTAACTGGTGTTCCTAATGAAATGACCTCTTGTTTTTTGCCTAGTAGCTGCATTATATCCCTCATGAACGAGTGCTGGATTCCATTCAACATTAGTGTATGCCATACAGTTGCATGGTTCGATCGGTTAACGAAAGATGACTTTTACAGACTTCTTTGATTTACATCTATTATATCGGGTGGACACAGCACTTCACAAGGTTGGAAAAGGCATCTACGGTTTGCTGAGAAATTCGACGGAATTTATTCAGTTTTCTGCGGTTCAACCAAGGACCCATCAACCTGCCGAGAAATGTTCGCTCTGCCTAGACGAGCAACCGTCATCTCTGAAAACTCAGGCCTTCATCAGAGTGTGAGTCTCACGTTCTAAAACAATATAAGTGGGAATCGGTACGCCTTTTATCTCCTGGTCTGCAGGATAAGGAGTACAACGGTGTTGTTGCTGACTGACTTACAGGTAGGTCACTTGCGTCACTACCCATGACAGAAAGAAGGTGGAAATCTTGCCGTCTACCCACTGTGGTTCTCCGCGGCTTCATCTGTTTTTCCGCATGAAGCCGATGTGTCCTGTCGGATGTGCGGACACGTCAGATGAAGTTCCATTAGTTTCTGCAACATTTATCCACTCTGCAGTGATGGTACGATTTCTTTGCAGGGACCGAAAAGTTTTCTATTAGATCATATTTACTGAGACAGCTGTTCTCTCCCTTTCCCCGGAAATAAGTACATTTACTTGCCCTTTGCTCTTTCGCCTCTTCTTATACCGTTTGATTGCTTGTTATCAGATTCATCATCATGTGAGAATATTGTCTATGATCCTATGGCAAACGAATGGTGGGATGCTTGTCAATTGTTATACCTCCGCAGTCAAAACCAACCCAACAATACAAGGATAACAATCGAGACTTCGTCATGAAAGTGAAGCTGGCTTATAAGGAGAAGACTTGTGCAATAGTTGCACCTCTGTTGAAGATCATCGGTAGTACCTCTTGACTCACTGGAGTGATTCGAATCAAAAATTTCCGGCTAGTAGCTGAACAGCGTGCCGTTCGACAGTGGGCAGCTGATCAGCAGAGTGACTAACACGCATTTAGACAGAACATGGGGCCATTTGTCTTTCACTCACGCGATCATATCAAGGGGTCACATATTGACTGTTCCCTTGAATGACGAGTCCTCAGATGGAAGGTTGGTGTGATCTGTGAGTGCCTCTTATTTCTGAGGCATGCATGGTTTTCTTGATAGTATACCTAAATGTGTGCCTACCGAATGCACGGTTGACGTTCGAAACTGGTGACACCTAGTCGGTACCTTTTTGTCTCACTAATATTATCACAATGTTGGAGTTACGTTTACCCTAAGGTGACAGCCTACATGATAAAAAGTCGTAAAAAGGGCGTTGGTAGTTTATGACGGAGGATGTTAGGGTCTAATGGCGCTTTGTGAGACGCTCTACTTTAGGTTTACTGGTGAGATTCAAGTATGCGCAAACCTCATGGAGTATGCCCCAATCTATACCTTTCGACAAGCAGTAAGTAAACAGGTCTGTGACCATTCAGACACCCTTATATTGATAATAGCTAGTAGAAGTACGTCGAATCGGCTGTGTCCCGTGAAGTCGTTTTGACGGGGCTAAACAAAAGTAATTTCTCATTTTAGCGACAATGAAATCCTACTTATCAGTATCTATTCGTCTGGGATAGTCAAATCGATTGCCAACCACACAACTCAGCTACCACCTAAAGCTTAGTGTTGACAGGGCAAAACGACCAACATAGTACTCACGCAATGTGGTGCGTATCATGCGGAAAGTTCACTTGTCAGGCTCATAAGTTATTATCCAGAATATCCTCTAGATGGATTCAGTAGGGCTAAGCCTGACAATGACGAGAAGTCCACGAATTCCCCGAATTCTGAGGGAAAATAGCCCTTATTTGGGGTGTTCGGGCCGAAAATTTCCAGTCCCTTTGCTGGCTTAGGAACGAAGTTGACCATTTTTCCATCAGTATAGTAGTAAGGTTTGCGAAATAGGGATATAGTGTTCTCTCCTATCCTATTCTAGCTTTATTCTATTCTATACTGAGGCGCCACTGATCCATGCCGTTTAGAATGCGCTGCTTGATGACTTCCACCACCAGAAATAGTATCATGACACGTCAACCGTGTCTTCGATCCGGTCGCCTTACTTGCACTTAAAGTATAAGGCTTAGGCCATTGATGCCATCGGTGATGTCTCCTTTCTGGCCTTTCCACACTTCTGTCATTAATGGTACCTTATTTGTATATCCATCCTCCTGTCCGGACTAATGACTTTCTTTGTCTGGCATCTGTCTTGGACACAACATCTGCACGTCAGTTTCAGGCATCTGGATGCCCTGTTTATCTGACTATCTTGAAGATACGCAACCCGAAGCAAGCGGAACACAACAGACAGCTTGTACACAGGAATCGCTGTATATCCAAAATAGCAATTCAATAACCCAACGATCGTTGAGCTGCTGTTCTATAACCCTCGTTACACTTCCGGTAGCATAGCTCTGGCGATCCAAAGGCTGCTACGAAATGCATGACAGGGGTTTACCTCACCCTACCTCAACGAACAGAAGAAACACTACTTGACTGGATATTTCTTTGTAATGGTCTGTGCGCTGTCCAAGTGATAAGGTCTGTGGAGAAGTCTCGTAAGAGAGAACTTGACATTTACACCATAAATATGGTTAAATAGCAACAGATCAGTGGAACAAAGCCACACGTATGATGGAATAGTCGGGTCTATGAGTCTAAGACAAGCTGACTGTTAGTGTCATGATCTTTTGTGCGCACAAGCTGGGTCAGTAATGATTGATCAGTTTAGCCTCACTGAAAAGTGTCAGTTTTAAGTTGATATTGAGCAGTAAACTTCTGAACTCTATAGATGGGTCAACGCGGTGTCCAGAACACAGAATATATTCAGTGATCGATGAGGCAGGCTTTCGGGTCTCAGAGAGCAGGCCATCGGCCAATCGATTAGTCACCTGGCTCACATAACAAGGCCAACATTCTGAGATGCGTTCGCGCTCCTACTTGTTCTAATCACTGCAGCGTGTGAACGTGTGAGGCAGAAGTTGGGTACAGTACCAGGGTTATAACGGCGATTGACGTAGCTCGTTGAAGAAGCCAGGATTAGTTGAGATTCTGGATATACACGACCGGCTACACCGCTCATGCCGTTGCGTGATGTGGACTTTGAGAAATTCCCCTGGGTGGAACATTTATGGAGAGCGTTAACTCGTGCGTAGTTGCTTTTATGTCATCAGCCTTCAAGGGTTGAATGGATGATTCGCTTAGCAAACTAGAGACCAGCGTCATAGTGACACACATAAGCGGCCCACAACTTTGGTATTCCTGGATTACGAAAGTACATTCGTTTCACGTAATCAGTCTGTTCTCCTGACACACTTGCCCGGTAAACAGTGCTTTGGAATTTCCCATTGTACCAAGTTCTTATAGTCCAGAACTTGTGTGAGACTTTATGGCAGCCCTTCATAATCTGTTGTATGAGGAGTGGATTCACAGCGTTCACGGAAAATTATCAGTGTTCAAAATATCTTTTCATTTATCGGATGTCGAATAAGATCTTAGACAACCGGACTGTTATTAAGACACCTTTTGAATACCCATGGAATCTACCTAGAGGCTGAGTTGTGGGCTTGACCGCCTTCCAATAGTTGACGAACATGTTTGCATATTCACTACAGAAAGCCCTCACTGTCGCTGAAACTCTTCCACGGAGAATGCTTCGGGAAATGATCTTTTGTGTCTGTATGTCGACCTGATATGACATCTTGTGCACCGCAGTCTTTTTGGTGCTTTGTCTTACTCGTTATGTGCTGTGTTTGAGTCACTGCTGTCTTCCTGGATGAGGACTTCGAGACGGGCCACATCAATGGCTAGAGACAGTGTCAGACATGGCCCAGTCACGCCCCCAATGGCGCTAGTGAATTCAAGCTATTACCTTCAATACATAACTCCTTTTCCAACCCCCCCGCCCAGTCACCCCCCAATGGCGCTAGTGAATTCAAGCTATTACCTTCAATACATAACTCCTTTTCCAACCCCCCCTTGACAGCCCACTAACAGTGCTGGATTTATGCACTAATTTATCATCTCCCGCCTGCAATGCACAGCTACCTATCCCCCTAATCATCGGTGAACGGTAGCTACAACACGACTATGCGGTTATTACAGCTGACGATGATGACGATGGTGACGATGATGATGACGGCGTTTAGATCATGGCTTTCGAGCGCACTCAACAGTTTCCCGGTTGTTTATTTTCTTTCTCTGTAAACAGGACTAATATTCTAATAGTTCATTGGCAGTTGCAATTTTCTGGAATAAGCCGAAATGAAAATTCAACGAGTCACCTTGGCAACCATATAGCACACGTGAAGTACAAGCAAAAGTGCGCTGAAGACGGTTCTTCATGCACATTGAGACGGGGGCATCCGGAGCGAAAAAGATATCATATCTACAGGGATCTGAATGCACACATCAAAAACATACCATTGTTAAATCTACGAATCAAGAAGCTGCACAGTAGTTTATGAGTAACCATTCATGGTAAGTAAAACAAGTAAGTCACATAAGTTTCCGTCGCTTGTATGATAGGGTAACTGAAATTCCGATAGGTTAAAGTAGAGATTGATCTTCGGCTTGCGGGTGAAGTTGCGAACAGTAATATCTGAAAATACACTCTACTTTTGCAGCCTAGGCAGAGTCCTTTAATGAGAGGGAACAGACGTGCTATTTCAGGAACTGAATCCGTATCCACTCGGAAGATTCGGATGGCTGGATCGTCTGAGCGTGATATTTTATTGGGTGTTAATCCAAGCGTTTCATTCAGTATCATCATTCTAGTGTCCTCACTGCCATGTAGCTCGCTGACGGTACCCCATTGGCTGCGCTGGCATGAATACTTGGTTTCTATATCATCGAATCGGCTCCCTCAAAAGGTCCTGATTTTACGATCATGAAGAGGCTGAAAAAGGGTTAGGGGAGGTGAAGCAATAACTTGGAAGCGAAGTAGGGAAACCATTGCCAGCAAAATTTGTAGTGCTGATAATCGTTGTATCGTTCAGCTGTAACACCCTTCCGATGTCTAGCTGCCATGCCACCCGAAGGAAGCACGAGGGCTGGGATACTGCCAGGTTGCCCAAGCTTGGACAGGGGTCATTGGCGTTGCGCTGAATGGGGACCCCGAGACTGGAATCATCAATGGTTATTGGCACTTAGAGACACCTCATCCATTCTCCCGGCGGAACATATGCATCTGAGTTACTGCCTGAAATTCTTCGCTTCCACCCGATCTCCAGATGAAAGTCTGTCCCACCACCGATGTAACGGTACACACTACTGATGGGGCATGCGAGTCGTATGTTTTCTCATAAATCCGCTTCGCGTCTCTTGAAAAGTGAGATCTATTACGGAGTCGCATTTGCTTGCAATTGAGCAACAGTCTAGAATATCCGGGACAGTTCAGGGAGACGCGTCCAACGAGAAGCTGGATATTCAGCTTTTGTACACAAGATGCATGTGAGAGTTTTGCTCCCCTGTCCAATAGTCTGCAACTGTTCAATTGGGGTTTTCTAATAAATAACTCCGCAGCGGAGGCCAACTTCCTTTTTAGCCACTACTGTCGGTGGTGCCTCTCGGATCACCTGCAAACGAAACTATGGCGGAGAGAACCTCTAGGCAACATGAAAGCGGCTTGCAATGGGTGATACTGAGGAATATTAGGATGAAGAGCAGTAGAAAGCGGACGAGTTAGAGGGCAGATCGCGCTTTGTTTTGAAAATCTACTCTACCGGTCGGCTGGATAAATACTTAAGGAACATATAATGTAAACTAAGTCCAAGTGTCTACTTATTCGTCAATTCTTAGGTGCGGACGTTTCATGTATGAACGGTTCTGAGGAGCACAGTGGGTGTGTCAGCAACAAATCTGGAGAAATCTCAGCAGAGCAAGACGTTTCAGTAGCATAGACACTTAAATCGGTCAACAAGCTGGAGAACTTCGCCATAGAATCTTGCGTTGACACGCCGGTTCATGTTATGTGTCCCATATGTTATCAAAGACATTTAAAATTACACTGCAAAGCATCACCTCCACTCTAATTATTATGGGTTCAAACACATGGATGGCATTTGGAGATCCCAGCTACCAACCTTTATATTCTTTGTTGAGGTCTTGTTTCGTAGGACAGAATAATTTATCATAATTTACTTTGATTGTTTGGCACGTGATATTTCCAGTCTCCGGTGCCAATAAAGATTGTGAACCCATTTAGAGGGACGACAGTGACAACCATACGGTTAGGACCACTAGGATTACCAACGGATGTCACTTTGAGCAGCAGATTACTGCCAATTTATTTCAGTAGTTAGCGTTCACTGTAGAAGAGGCTGAGGAATGACATACTATTTATACCTGCCGAAGAGCGTTCAGCTGTTGCATCTTTGTCGTGTCTGCTTCGAAAATGTCTTCCTGGAAAAGCACCGTTCCGACTCTGATCATATTCCGATAGCTTTGCGCCGGACGGTTGGCTGTCACGTGACTCCGAATGTGCACTCACGGCCTAGTGGTGTTTCAAAATTCCGAAAGATCGATTATATCCTCACCACGTAGTATGGAGCCCAAGCTCACCTGATACGCAGATTTTTTGTTGCGCAAAAATTTGTTGAACCACATCTGTTGTTACCACCGAACATTATTTACTGACTGAACTGCCCGGAAAATAGTGCTGTTGAGGGGCAGCGCTGATAGTAAGATATCCTGCATCGATTGCTTATCTCCACAAGAAACGTGCTGTTCAACTTTGGTGTGCGTGGTCAAACGTTTTCAAACGTTCGCACTTTGAGGAATGCCCGACTGGATATGCGAATATATTGTGAAGTACGTAAGATATGGACTATACTACCGGCGTCACTAATTCGATTCTTTCCTGGATGGCTGACCAAACTAGATGTAGGTTGTTGGCTTTCTGCTCCCGAGTACTCGGGGTCTGACGAGTGCACTGTGACTGTGGACAGTTCAAACAATAACAGTGTACCATCCACTCCCCAACTGTCAAATGAGGAACTTAACAAGATCAACACATTCATTGATCGATTGTGGCAAACCCGAGAGAAAGGTGGGAAGAATTCCATGCTTACCGAGGACGAAATGATAGGACTGTGTCATAAAGTACGCCCGATTTTTCTAGCCCAACCGAACCTACTTGATCTGCAGGGGCCACTAAAAATATGCGGTGACATTCACGGGCAATTCAGCGATTTATTGCATCTTTTTGAACTATGTGGCAAACCAGACAAAATAAATTATCTTTTCCTTGGTGACTATGTGGATCGAGGACGCCATAGCCTTGAGACAATCTCATTGTTGCTATGTTACAAGCTTAAATATCCACTTCGGTTCTTTCTGCTTCGAGGTAACCATGAAACGCAATCTGTCACACGCATCTACGGATTTTTTGACGAATGCAAACGGCGCTTCTCGGCGAAACTTTGGCGGCAGTTTATCGACACATTCAACTGTCTGCCTGTGTGTGCAATCATAGAGGGCCAAATTTTCTGTTGTCACGGTGGTCTGTCACCTGAAATGCTGACACCTGAAGTTACCGACTTGTTTGAACTGAGGCAAAAAATCAAACGCATCCAAAGGCCGTGCGACGTCCCAGAAAACGGTCTATTGTGCGATTTGTTATGGTCGGACCCGTGGTACATCGATTTTTCTGAGAAGGCTGTGGAACCCAGTGGATGGGAGCCCAGTGAACGAGGTGTATCCTTCATGTTCGGTCCAAACGTCATCGATCAATTTTTGGAGCGATTCAATTTGGATTTAATCGTTCGTGCACATCAGGTGGTCGAAGATGGGTATGAATTCTATGCTAACCGATCATTGGTCACTGTGTTCTCAGCGCCCAACTACTGTGGAGAGTTTGACAACGCGGCAGCTGTGTTTTGTCTTTCTCGATTAACAGGCAACCTTGAAAGTCTGCAGCCAACACACTCGAATCTCATTACTGATATTGATGACTATGGTCATGACGAAGCAGATTTGGAAGGAAGTTTTCAAATTATTCGCTCATTGTCTTCACCTAAAAAGTGAGCAGGATGCAGTAAAGAATCGTAATTGGATGCGATCTCGTAGTAAACTTCCTCGTTGTATTAAAACGGATGCACAAATTGTGCACACTTTAATATTTTCGTCCTATGTTCAGTAAATATATTGATTTGGTGCATTATTCTGACAAACTTGTTGCGACAGTCCTTTAAGCGTGGTGGGGCTGCAACGGAGAACAGGCTGTCAGTGAACTTCAGACAATCATAACGGTCACTAGAACGGGTGACTAATCAGGTAAGAAATATTTGCACATACATCGTTGTCCCCAGGAGAATTTCCCGAAGAGGTGATATCTCAGGGACAGAGTGGCCTGATAACTTAGGTTGAATAGTATCTCACGTACACATGTCAAATCGAATTCAAAACGGCGGGTTTCACTGCCTAGGTAGGGTGATAGTAATGAGTTTCTATTTAAAAACCATTGAAATGAATTTCAGCTCTGCCATGAATGTGATTTAACCGACGTAGTAATGAACTTTAGATTAGGAATTCCGCTCGAAAGCCACTGGCAAACACAGATAATCCGTGGTGGGTGTCTATAAACATCCAGAAGTGGGGTGACATCGTCATTGTGCACTGTCGTGGAAGTGCGTACGGACTTCAAGCATTCAGTCAAGGTGAATGCACGGTGGATTACCCTACAAGCAGGCTATCCGGGCGAAATTGTTAACCTCATCACAGCCTCGTAGGCTGGGATGAAAACCCGGGTGTGGACTTGCAAAACTACCTCAACCTGGTCTACGATCAATAATAATAATGATAATAATAACAGAACAGTGCCGTTTAGCTCCTACTGAATGCCCATTTGCGCAGGGGTGTCCTAACATTGTGAATGCGGTCGATTTATCGATTTATTCTAATTAAGGTCGATTTTTACCCAAAGGCATACAGATCTCGTATAAATTGCAGGCGTGTCGAATTCGTAGTGTTTCTCAGCCAAAACACTGCTACACTAGTTCAGAGTCCGCATTCTGCTATTCGAGGATGATTTCGCCACGTATATTAGCATTTCAACTCGGATTTACGGCAGCCGACCACAGCTTCTGGTTCGGAACCCGCTTTTTCCTGCTTTCATATATATAGCTGAAACTATTTTTCACTAGCGTTATGGCAAAACACTACACCAGGCCTTCAATTCAATTTTTCTGAGATAGCTTGCTTCGCTGATTTATACGACAGTACAATGTTCACAAGCTTTTCTGATTTTAAAACTGACCGACTGGAGATTACCCACAGCATGAGTTGCCGAAATTCTCACGATCACGAAAAACCCGGAAAATCTTGCTGCTTTTGTGGCCCGCGAAATAAGTGCCTAGCAGTCAGCACACCTCATTTTAGCACGCTGAATTCGTGAGCTGCTTACGACATTTGTGTGCAACATCAGTTTAGACCAGTTGAAACCGCCATCATTATTCTAGTTGGCAGTTAAGTTAGACAGTATTTGACTGCGTGTGTTCATTTACGTTGGTTATTCAAGGGGGATGGTTGAAGCACGAATTTACTGACCAGAGAGTCCAGAGTTTCAAACTCAACCTCTGCACCTTGACTGCTCCCCTCTCTAGGCTTGGGCAACTTGCCAGTATCTCTCGTGTTTCATTCAGCTGGCGTGGCAGCTACGCTCCGGATGTTTGTTACTGCTGGACGACGATTTAGATGACATTCAGGAAAGCTCCTATTTTTGTTTGAGAATGTCGACCTCCTTAAACGTTGTACGAATGATATTTTTGCCTCCATATCCAGTACCTTGTAACCATTCAGCTCGTCCTTCACATAAGAAACTCCCCATTGGAATTTGTCTTAGATTCCACAGGCAGCACTTGATATACCAAATTTCATAGGATAGTTCGGGCGCCTGAAGGAGATAAACATTGTCGAGCATTCTCAGGCAGCGCAACTACTGCTTCCACAAATTGGCGCTGGCCATCTTTTGCGCAGGTGGCTTCTCAGGTCCATTCTTGGCCCACATCTAAATCGCAGCGGTACCGTCTTGGGATCGTTTTGTCTGTCTAAGAAGTGACTTATGTTTCAACTTCGGAAGTAAATAGGTGGCATCTACCATACTTACGCATGGGCTGCCTGTACAGCGTATCTGCATCAGAATAACGTCTTTCTGGTATGTTTTAGAATACATGATCATGCGCTTGCTTATTCTGTCAACCGATGATCTCTTCATGGGGATTTTTGTAACTGCACAACCATTGAAGTTGCTGGACATATCAATTTATCTGTCGTTACGCGAGAAGATTTGGAAACCTCTAATGGTAGACAAAAAAGAAGTAGTGTACAGCTGTTTTGTTTATATTTTGAATTACGAACAGTGCGCAACTCATGAAACCAAAGGCCAGTCTGTTGAACATTCAATGTTTTCACTACGAGCTACTGATCACACCTGTCACTCACTCGCACTGAGAGAGGATATAGCGTCACTCGTCCTTCAGTCACGGAATCCAATTCATCGGGTCACGTGGACACTGGCTAGTCGGGTGAAACTGCATCCCGAGATCTGGAACAGGTTATTCGAGCAACATCCCCAGGCAGTATAATCAATTCCTCCGAGCAGCTATTGACCAATGTTCTGTCTGCATACTACCGAGTCACTTAGCACAAAGCATCGACAGAGATGTACGTGTTCCATCCTGTACGTTCCATCCTGCCGCAACCGGATGAATCATGAAAATGTGGTAATTCAGTGACACGCTGACACATAACATGTCAGTGCCGCTATCTATGGACAATCCCTACAAACTGCTAAGGACATGATATTTGGCAATTCCGTAAAAGGATGCTTTAGTACGAAAAACGGCCAGTTCTCCTAGACCAAACCACTTTAAAAATTGTACAATCTCCGCGATCTGGTTTGACTGCATAATTGCTTTGCTGAACGGTAAATCCGCACTTCTAAAACTCTGTTCAGCTACTCGACGTAATAGACTATTGTTACTTGCCCTCTGTAAAGAACCTCTCGATCGAAGGGCTGACAGACAAAAGGTAACCTATGTCGAATGTCCGATTTATTATCCTCTCCTCATTAGCACATGGTGTGCATTACAAAAAAGGTGCTACGAAAAGTATTTTATGAAATTCTCTCCCGGAATTTCAAAAGATGACTTCTGTGTGGGTCTGATTTTCGCCTGGCGATCACCTTCCATAATGCTATTCGACTAAGTGTTCCCAGGTTCACCACCACAGCAGGGATTTTGGGTGATTAAACAGTAAGCATCTAAAACCACTTCTACGAGCGTGCGTCTCTTTGTGTCACCACATAACGGGAGGATTTCATTCAAGGGAAATCATAAAATCACAAAAGTCACAGCCCACTTTCCAGCTTGAACTGTGGTTCGCTTTTCACCCTTGGTATTAGTTTCGTGATGGGGATCAACGGATGTGTTGAAGCGACAGCATTCAATCGCATTAACACCTCATCGCGCCTCCCGTGATATCAGTAGCTTCGGAGGGATATTCGTTGTAGAGTAATCCACTACTTATTTACCGGTTCCATTGAAATTCAGGTGAAATGAAGTGCATGGGATTCAAAACGGTACGGAACATGGAGTCTAAAGCTCTGCGCCTTTTGGATTTTCAGCGATGCCGCCAGAAGACGCCCCAGTCTCCGTCCTGAAAATTGTAGCTCAGGAAGCCAGTGAACCTATTATTAGATGACGTGAACCCCTGGACTGGTAGATGAGCGACGGAAAGTTTCGATATTTAGCTGAACGATTGTGGGCTTAAAATGCCGTGGTGCTTCGTGGGATGTGAAATGCTAATGATCTCTAGCCAAAATGAAACAAATGTGCAGATTTTTTGACTTTTCGGCATATATCTTTTTAACGCAAGCCATAAGGACACCATTTTATGTGAGAAATTCAGTTGTTCCAATGATTAGGGCAGATTTAGGAACCCGAGACAGAGTTAGCCATCAGAGCGAAACCAGACTTTTTAAAATCTCACCTTTCCAACGTGAAAGCGAACTAAGATATCAAGTCTAATTCCGTAAACAATTTTCCACTTTCCGAAACAGGGCAGTCCGTGTTGGAAACTACTAAGGCCAACCTTTGCGTGTTATTTTATCTGTCAGTTCAGTGACAAAGTTCGTGGTCTTGATGTGAGGTGAAAATGCGGGGATCTGAGAGATTTGGTCTCGTCAACGAAAGTCATTCCCCTCAAAATACCATCTTATTCTAAAAAGAAGGGTCTTTGGTAAAATGTCCCCACTCCTTTTGGAGACAGATATTTTGTTGAATAGCCGTCTTTGATCGAATCGCCATTGTACTAACATGAGGGCTTGCAGGAAGAGAGTGGTGCTATTAGCACCATGTCCGTTTTGAAAGTTGTATATACGGCGGAGCAGCTGTCGATCCGAGGTTTAACCTGAGCAAATATGATTCTCATTTATGCAATCAACGGTCCGGTGTCAACGATTTCTGGTACTGAATGGTGAAAGTCATATCTGAAATAATCATTGGATAAGGTCTACTCACTTACCCACAGAAAGGTATAATGAGACCGTGGATACGACAACCGTGAATCGGATTGTGCAGTAAAGACCATGCAGTCAACTCATAGAAGTCTTTCATGTCTTCCTCGATTGCCTTTACTTGAAGTGGCTAGGATTTACATGCTCCAAAGGAGTACGCCATGATTCTTTGATTTCTGGTTGGAGACATTCTTCACATTTCACTACATGTCGACGGATTTTCAGCAGCCTTATGAGTAGTACATTATAAAGATATACATGTATCGCGATATCTCGAATATCGTACCGAGTGAAACATGAGGCGGCCTGGTGCAGCACATTCAGTTGCCTGAGAACATCACAAACGAGAGATTCAGCTGGGTTCTAGGTGAGTCTCTCGCAAAACCAAATTAATTTGCAAATGAGTGCATATTCGCTACTTTCGTTGTCTATCAGTGTTGAGTACTGCTCGTTCAGACTGACCTGATTAGCGTAAATCTTGGGCCAGCTTACCATGAGTGCATTTCGCTACTTTCGTTGTCTATCAGTGTTGAGTACTGCTCGTTCAGACTGACCTGATTAGCGTAAATCTTGGGCCAGCTTACCAGTGCTGTTAGTAGAACAAAACGTAAAGACGTAAAGCCAATTCCGGCATCTTTGGTTAAGTCCACAATATAGTCACTGACGTTGTGGTCAGCTAATAAACTCGTTTTCGTCGGCGGTCATTGGAAGAAACCAATGAATGTATCAAAGTGGGGCATTAACCACATTACAGCATTTTCGAGCAAATTAAGACAAAACTAAAATACTGTTTTCCCGTGGGCACTCTGAGGACATTGGCAGATTTCATACACACGAAAGTCAGCATACAAAAGTGCAAATTAGGACTGCATTTGGATATTTCAATTGCAAATTCTCAGAGCCCCTATCCACATGGTCCATTTTCGGTTCAGATTAATTGCTCATTCATACGTCTGTGATGCGTCGTTACATTGAGAGAGCTTTTATGTTACTTTACCTACATTTTTACTAGTATATTATACTGTTTATTTTTTATCCATGGTGCACAGTGCTATGAATACAGTAAACTGTTCGTGCAAACTCAATAACCCAAAGCCAAGTTGTTACATATGGGTTGATGTGCAAAAGGTTCCAGTTAGTCACTGAAATAAGTCGAATCTTAGAGAACCAATCGACTGTATTTTCAAGCAAATAAACAAACACCATTTTGAAGTATGTTCATCACCGGATTCTATCGCGCGTGTAAAACGAAACAAACACACAAATGGGTATGGAATTTAAATCGAATTTAAACATTATTTTGAAGCTTGTTTCGTCGGGAAAACAAATACTACTGTTATTCAAATGTTTGTGGTGCTATGCGACCAGCCGAGGAGAGTAAATTTACAAAGCTGATCGAGTTACCAAGGAAGACAGTTTTTCGCTAGACATGGTGGACAAAATTTTACAGCTGGTTCGCAACAAATCTACCACATTCACAAGGACCTCTCATTTCAAGGTAGACCAAATCCAAATTCACTATATGACAATCTACTCCACCGCCGTTGGGGGATCTGGATGATAACGACGGGGTTTGGCGGTTTATATCTACTTTCAGAATTTTGGTTCCATTCATGCCACGTTCATTTGGACTTCTCACTTCAAGACCTCAGAAGTTCTATTATTTCTAGGCTTACTTAAAGCTGCGGGTTGTTGAGAAACTGCCAAGCAAGATAACAAGCTTGTCGAAAATCCCCCTGATAAATTGCCTCGGCCATGGATGTAATCGTGTGCGATGCAAACATTGCAATTTTTATTATAGGTTTATACTAGAGAGGTGCAACTCATTGACAGTTTACTCCTTAATAAAGCAACGCTCAGGCATTTTCATCTTGACGCAAGGCGAACATTTCTATAAGTACTAATTTTGCCAAAAATGAAGCTCATCGTTTTTAACATACTTTAGATTGTTTCCAGCTGCAAGTGGCACACAGATCGAGAATACTTTTAGCACTTTGAATAAAACTCCAAAAGTGACTGAACACATCAAACAGAAATGTTTATCGTGAGGAATCTGGGGTGAACTTCCTGGTAGCGCATAAACGCATATCCCAAATGTTCTTGTCAGAACAGTGTTTGACATCGATCCAAGGTTGCTTCAAAACTGGTGCCTCCTATCATTGTGAATACTTTCATTTTATTAAACAGCATACACTTGAAGTAAATGGCAATTTTGGGAAACCCTTTTCGTATTGAACAAAGTTTATAGGTGAATTAGTTAGACTGTCACTTTGGAGAACTTACAACCACCAAGTCGGGGTTTTCCATGCTCGGGATGTCCTCAGTAACCACCCGAGTAAGCTAGACAAAATAATTGACACAAAAAATTTGCGCAGTGAATGTTGGTTTTTCGATTGAGCAGCAGAAACAGTTTTCCATCATTGCAGTTCAGTTTCAGTCCCTACCTATGCAATTTAGTTCATCTCTGGTTTCAAACAATTTAATCTGTTTTAACGGGAGCAAAATTATTGATCGTTTGATTTTCTCAGATCCCGAGTGTTAGCAATACAAAGTAGTGCACTGTAGAGAGGTCTTTAAGGCACGAGTACAGTGGGTCATTGCGAGTACTGGTGAGTAATGGTGTCCGCCACGACATACATCATGGTCTTGACTGACCGAGGATCTTTTTACTAACTCTGAAAACGCGTAATATTTGTACCGATTCTTGGCTTTCAAAGATGCCACCAAGTTGTCGGTAGTGCAACCATTGAATTGTGGTGAATCTAAGGGGTTCAGACCGTGAATTCAATAGGCTTATCCATAACCGACCACTTTTGAACAGGACACAGTGTAAGTGCATCAGCTTACGATATTGTCTGCATCAGAAGTTTTTATACTTTTGAACATTTTGAGTAGCAGCCGCAAAACTCACAATCAATTCTTCACCCGATTTCTGCGGAAATGAATAGGAATTGAAAAGCCTATGAATCCTATCGACTTTACAATTATGATGTATGCATTCCGCCATAGTTCTCTGGATTTATCTATTTCGCCAGAGCAATGCTCGTCTAGTTTCCAAAGCACGTTAGAAGGAAAAACTATTCTGTGTATGCTAGCTGTTGGCCGTGGTGAGTGAACCAAATTAGACGTGAGAGTAATTTGTTAGTTTGAGAAATGTAACACCTACCACACTGACTCAGACAGGCCTCAGGCAATAGTTCCCAAATTTTTCCCTTCATTACCTTCTGTTTCAGTCGCTGGGGAGTTGGTGAGCTCATGCTTGCGGTTAATTTGTTAAACTGGTAGTCCCTTACCGGGTTATTTCGTCGCCCGTTGGAGCGCGCCATATTTTCCGCTTCTTGGCTCCATGGCTAACGCGGAATAGTTGAGTGATTGATTTTCGGTCGCCCTTGTATGTTAATCACAGTGCAGAGAACCGATGTTCACAACGTCACTAAAAAGGCGCAATATACCCTGCCGCTCATATCACGTACGTAGCATTCAGCTAGTCATACAAGTATTGCTTTAGCAGGATGAGAGTTGGTTATAATTCAATAGGGATTTTGTCTTATGAGTGAAGTCAGTCTATTCTTAAAAGCCAATAGACACTATACAGCTTTTTCGTTCTTATTCGCAATCGTGTGCGTCTCACGAAGCCGTAGGAAGTTTTGAATCCGCGAGCTTCCCGGTAGCAGTCTGAAACCTGCATCGACAGGATGAAATCTTTGTCGAAATATTCCTAGATCATCACACGCCGCCGCCACCAATCTACAAGTAACACAGAGGTCTGCTTCAGACAACAAGTCAACCCTCATTGTGAGAAGACGTCACGTGAGAATCCGGTCAATAAGTGAATTAGATTCCGTGATTGAATGATAAGTGGTGCTATAACTCGTTCAAATGCGAGTTAATCGCTATGCCGATCAGCCCCTCTTGGTCGAACGGTAGAATGCTCAAATCAATAAGCGGGCGTCGGAAACTTTCTTGAGTTGTGTGGGATACCTGCTAATGACGGTGATTCGCAATAAGGACGTATCATTTTGTTGTTTGGCTTTTTGGCACCTACTGGTTTGCTTACGTGACGGAACCTCTTTTTGGATTTTTGTACTTCACAGTTCTACCTGTGTTGTTATTCTTGGGGTGATTCTTGCGATCTGCACCATGAAGGGCTTGAGAAAGGACATAAAACTGCCCACTAAGAGAGTGTCTAAATGACAGCAACATAGTAAACTATTTCGCAAGATGAACAAGGCTGTTTGAAGCTATACTAACATATACCTACATGTACTAACGTAAGTTTCCACCCGTAGAGCCTCTGTTCAGGCCAAGCATGCAAGCTATAGTTTAGCAGATGCTTCCCAAATTTAGTTTGTGAACGCTGGCCAAGGGAAGTTCACCTGCTTTGCAAACAATTTCACGCATTAATTTTGCTCATAATTATAGAAACTCGAATTTAGAGCTGGGAGAAATAATTTTTTTCCTATGCCTGACACATTTACTTTGGAAGTGTGTGAATCTAGTTGTATGTAGACTCTTCTTCATGTCAGCGGATATTTCAAACATCCTGAGGTGAATTTCGTTGAAATTCGATGTAGGGGAGAGCAACAACATTCAGTTTAAATCCTTTTCAGGGAGTGAGGAAGGTAGCAATATGTGGCGGGTAGGTCAACAGCAACAAGAAACCCTGTCATCCGGAGCCTCTTAAGATTTTTGGAAGGCATGCGGTTTTGATGGTCCCTACCAAAGATAAAGGAGCACCACAACACGTTTTATTCGTTCGTCCTAAAACCGTATTTCTCCGTAGGAAGAATCTCTATCAAAACTTCAAGAAATCTTCTTACCACTTGGAAAATGCAAGAAAATTGTTCAGAAAGAAGGACGCTTTACAAGCCACCAGTGTTCTTCACACGAAGGGCAACTCAACATTGAATCCTACGAAGTGACTTCTGATGGCGGAAAACACTGAGGCCTCATTCCGACCAAATCACTCGTGACAGAATTATTGAGTGTTTGACTACGAAAACAAAACATCGCGGCTTCAAAAGCGACCGACAGTGCACGAGGTGATTCCCAAAACGAATGAACCAATCTAGAATGATCCCTGGATTCACACCATAAGCCGATTTTATTTACAAGATGACATCTTTGTTGCAATTGAACAGGGTGAATCCCACCAAACCATACATTATTTCAGCTACCGATTACATAAAGTGGCATTGATTTTTTTCGGATTAAAGGAATGAATATAGCTCCCGACGGTGTGAAGCTTTCGGATTCTAGTCCAGAATCGGTGAGGTCAAACTGATTTTACGAGTAATCGACTTCGCTAACTTAAGGTTAGTATGTTTACCATCATTTTGACTTGTGAAATTTTGTAAACCAGAACAAAAGCAATTTATTCATTTTATTCGTATAGAAATGTAAACATGAACATCTTTACTCACCTTAACGAGAAATATATGTTTCTTGCTTTTTTTGTTATATTTTTCGATCTACAGTTCAAGTATACACTGATGAGCTAACCAGAGCGCATGTAAGACATTGTAAAGACGATCAGATTTAGAGTATCAACAGGAATATCCATCGTTACGGCAAACATTAACAGTCTTGTTAACACATAGCAGTATGCATATTCGCAGACTGGTAATGAATGTTGCATTTGCTCAGGTTGGAATCGGTAGGTTAGATTACTTACCTTAAAGTAGGATTTGTCTCCCCGAGTCACTTGAATTCATTGGAGATAGGAGAATAAGATCATCCAAAACGTAGTCAAATGGAACATTTTCATTGAATAAGATGGTCACAAAAAGAACGTGGCATTCGTTAGACGTCAATTCACGTTTTATAAAATAGTCGGACCACTGTATTTTGCTAGCAGTGCTACTTAAAATGAGTTTCTGATGTCACCAGATTGGATACTCTTTACCCACCTGACTACCAATCAAATAGGCCTGATATTCTAGGTCCGTTTGGAGCAAATTTACAACAACAAGCAACATGTCTGGGGCCAGTCAAAAAAAATTAATTCGGACTTCGTCTGCCTGCAACTTTGATGAATGCAAACATGAGTCTATCATTCTGCACGTTGTCCTCGAAAGTCTCTAGTATGAAGCATCAAATGAAAAGCCAGAGAAATATGCTGGCAAGATTCAACTGTTGAAACGGCTACCATCGTAGCTGTTGAATATCCGGAAAAGAATAGGGGACAAAAACCTTGGAATCAGCCAAAAGATCTTGTTGAATAAAACAAAATTAGTCACTAATGCTTTCGGCAGTGTTCAATTTACTAAAATTTCTGGCCAAGCTGGAATTTCTTTACACCAGTGTATCTCAGCAAGTCAACTGTGCTGCCAACACTGTCACGTTTTGAAACGTGTTGACTTGTGCTTCAATGATTTATTTCTTGTCCAGTGTGTTTAATACACGATGTTGCATACCCGCATTGTCCGTTGCAAGACGTGCTGGTGGAAATGTGTGGAGCATCAATATGTTACGGTTCTGTCACGCAGCGAGCAAACAGTATGATAATGCGTATTGTGGCAATACTCTATCCCCAGCTATGTTGCTATCCAGACTCCTAGCACGGCAAATAGTAAGAAGACGAAAACCTCGGACACAAACTTTAATAATCCAACAACACACGATCAACAGGCGACCCCCGGAGCTTCCGAACCCAAGTCAATGGAAAGAATGGTATCCTGTACGTGGTCGGATTTAAATTTCCTTGGAGTATCAATAGGCCATTGGTTTTTCATAGTTTGACCTTGAAGATGCCGGGAGTTCGCAAGTACACATAAAAACAGCGTTTTCTGGGGGATATTGATATCCCCAACACCTCCCCTTGTGAAAAGTCAGTAACGTACTCGACGGGGGTCGACCTGGATACGCTCCGGCTGGCGGCGGCGTCGGTCTGTCCACCGCCTGGGAAGAAGTGTTGGATCAAATACTGAGCTGCCGGTCACACTCTCCTCTTTCGAAGCTGTCTCAGTTTTCAGCTCAAAAGTATCGAGCAATATGTCCAACGGTATGCTACCCGAACATACTTGAGTTTCCGGCGTGCTGTTAAAGCGGAGTTGGTTTTGATGTCTGGTCCAGGTGTCTTGACCAACCGACACGTCGTACATTACACTACCGCGTTTGCGCAGGATACGACCTGCAATCCATGAATCATGTCCTGGGCGATAGTCACGGACAAGCACGGGCGTTCCCACCTTGAATGGAGTTCCAACTGCCACCGGTATGGACCTTGACTCAGTAGGTTGTGTTGGCAACATGGAAGAATGCACAGTTCTAAGTTTACGGCCCATGAGTGCCTCTGCAGGTGACTGGTGGTTTGCCAAAGCGTCATTCGGGGTCGTTCGGTACACAAACAGGAATCTCTGAAGGGCTTCGACGGATGTCTCCTCCCCTCGAGCTTTAAGCAAAGCCCTCTTGAATGTGTCGACGAACCTTTCTGCTTGACCGTTCGATTGTGGGTGGTACGGTGGTGAACGAACGTGTGTTATCGCATGTCGAGTGCAGAAGTCGCGGAACTCAGCAGAGGTGAACTGCGAACCATTGTCTGAGACTATGGACTCCGGTAATCCATGCTGACTGAAAATGTTGGATAACACTCTCAGCGTACTAGATGTTGTTGGAGATGACACCGGAACGATTTCTGGCCACTTGGAAAAAGCGTCAATCAAAACCAAATAAAAAGTGCCATTTATCGGTCCTGCGTAATCAATGTGGATCCGAGACCAGGGCTTTTCAGGTCGAGGCCAGGGAACCGGTGGTTGGTGTGGCGGATTCTTTGAAGCTTGTTGACATCGGGAGCAGCGTTTTACAAAATCAGTGATGTGCTGGTCCATGTGCGGCCAGTATGCGTAACTGCGAGCTATTGACTTCATACGGTTGATTCCTGGATGTCCAGAATGGAACTGACGAAGAACTCGATGGCGTAAAGGTTGCGGAATCACCACGCGATCTCCAAACATTAAACAATCTTTTACGATCGCTAATGCATCTCGGCGATGAAAGAGCTGTCGAAGGGAATCATCTTTGAGATTCGAAGGCCACCGAGAATTCATGAATCGGATCACCTTTTGAAGCGTTCCATCAGCTGTGGTAGCTCTTTGAACCTCTGTTACTGTCACGGGCAGGGCACGAACGGACTGGACCAACTGTGGGTCGGCTGGGTCCTCAAATGCAACATGCGCAATAACCGTGTCTTCTTCGGGTGTTGGCTGGTTGTTGATCAGCCGAGATAATGCATCGGCCTGACCGAAGTCGGTGGTGCGTCGATATTGAATATCGAAGTCATAACCCAGCATAATCAGGGCCCATCTTTGCAGGCGGTTGGCAGAGTGTACGGGAACACCTTTCCTTGAGCCGAAAATGGAGAGCAATGGTTTATGATCGGTAAGTAGGGTGAAACGGCGGCCATACAACATTTTGTGGAAACGCCGAACCGCGAACACTAAGGCCAACGCTTCTTTCTCTATCTGTGCGTATCGCTGTTCTGCTGGGGTTAGTGATTTCGACGCATGCATAATGGCCCTCTCCGATCCGTCTGGAAAGACGTGTAGAATGACGGCACCGACACCAAAATTAGAGGCATCAGCTGCCACAACGATCGGCAGCTTTGGGTCGTAGTGGGTAAGTAGCAGATCAGAACTGAGCATCGTCTTTAGTTTGCAGAATGCTTCCTCGCATTCGTCTGACCAACACCAGGGGACATCCTTTCCAAGCAACCGATTTAGCGGGGGCCGGATGTCGTGCAACGAAGGCAGGAATGCCGAATAGTAGCTGATTAACCCCAAAAGGGAACGTAATGATGGTACATCCTTAGGAGGTGGCATCTGCTGTATAGCTCGAACGTTTTCCGGGTCAGGATAGCGACCAGAGGCGTCAAAAATGAACCCAAGATATTTCACAGTTGTCAAGAAGAATTGACACTTCTCGGGACGGAGGCGGAGGCCATTGTCCTGAATGCGCAGTAAGACGGCATTGATTCGCTCACGAAGCTCTTCGGGGGAAACAGCAACGATCAGCACGTCGTCCAGGTATGCGACCACACCTGGAATGCCAGAAAGGATGGTGTCCATCAATTGCTGGAAAATTGCTGGGGCGGTTTTGACGCCAAACGGAAGACGGTTGTACTGATACAGCCCGCGGTGTGTGTTGATTGTCAGTAGTGGGCGTGATTCTGGTGCGACTTCAACTTGAAGGTACGCTTCAGCCAGGTCGATTTTGGCGAAGAACTTCCCACCGTTCAGAACAGTGAATAGATCGTCGGGTACTGGTAGTGGATAATGGTGCTGCTGGATAGCTGCATTTAGGCCGGTTGAGAAATCGGCGCATATGCGGATGCCACCGTTAGGTTTCTTTACTACAACGATCGGCGCTGCCCAGGCAGAGTAGGATACAGGGGACAGAACGCCTTGTTCTTCCAACCGTTGAAGTTCGGCATCTACCAGTGGGAGGGAAGCGTACGGAACTGGTCTCTTTGGACGGAAGACTGGCGTAGCTCCCGGCACGAGGTGGAGGACTGCTTGTGTCGCAGTGCACTGACCGAGACCGGACTGGAAAACAATTGGAAATCGCTCCATAATGTCGGATGCATGATCTGGATGCGCTGTAGGAGACTGAACTGCATTGCAAACGGCGCTGATTGGAATGTCGGCTAACCCAAGGCGATCGAACCAATCAAGACCCAATAGGTTCAACTCAGTTGCCGTTATATAACACGACCCCACAAATGTAGTTCCTCGAAAAGATACACAGCACTGGAGCTCACCGGAAAGTTTTAACTCTCCACCGCAGGCACTGGTTGCAGTTCGAGCTGCTTGTCTGATCGGAGGTTGCCCGAGCGTGCGCCAAAGCCTCTCCGAAATGATGGTAATGTCCGACGCAGTGTCCAACTGCAGACGGATTGGATGACCATTTACGGTGACTGTCAGATACTTCCGGTTACCTGGCGTGTTGATCTGGAAAGTAGCCAGCAAACTGAGAGAGGAGCCAACAGGGTTCGATTTCGGTTTGGGACGGATGCGTGATGATTGCTTTGAAACAGCAGAGGCCGTATGCATCAGTGACTGACAATATCCATCTTTGTGTCCCACGGACTTACATTGGCGGCACCGATGCTTCTTGTAAGGACAGAACCTGACGAAGTGCCAGGCTCCACAGTGCCAACATTGTGAAGGTGGTGTCTTCTTTGAGCCTTTGTTTTGCTTCGGACCAGAACACTGCGAGGTCGATTTGGTTGGGCCAGAATTGACAGGGCCAGGCTGTTGCGTATCCTGGTGTATTGCATGAACCTCGGAACCGCCATGACCCCCGAGTTGGACCATCGCGGTGTCATGCTTCAGGTTAAGCAACCGTTGACACTCCGAGGTGACGGCCTGCAGCGTCATGGATGGGTCCTGCTCGATGCGGCTGAGGAGTCGGGTACGGATTTCTGCATCCTTCGGGGATTGTAGACCACATATGAAAATCAGCGACTTGAACTGATCTTCCGTTAACGATCCGAGTTTGAACCGTTCGCATTCTCGGTTCACGATGCCAGAATATGTGAGGAAGTCGTCTGCATCACTCTTCACTAGCTTCATGCATCGATAACGGATGTTGAAAAGTGACGTTTGCTCACCGAATATTTGTGAAAGCGTGTTGACCGTTTCATCAAAAGTGAAATCGCGCGGGTTTTTTGGCAGAATATAGTTAGCGTACTTATCATGCTCTGCGGGTCCAAGTTTGCGGAGCAGGAGGCGAACCTTCCAACTATCATCTTGAAGTGAAAAATCGACCCTGAACAGGTCTTCATAGCGACGAAACCAAGCATCAAACGTTATGCCAGCTGAGGGTTCATAGCAAGATTCGTTGATACTGCCAGCGATTCCATCAACCGACTGTGGGATGCTCGACGCCGCCGGTGAAGCCAAAGATGTAGTTGATAGTCGCTCCGTAAGTACTTTGATGAGTTGCAGTTATTGCTCAAACATTACTTTGAGTTGTTCTGCCTCCATCTGTCACATTCTGTCACACTAGTTACAATTTGGAGATCGCTACTCCGATTTGACTCTCTGCTTTGCTGGATACTAGAAGTGTACGAGTTTTATTTTGGCGGGAGATTCAGTTAAGTTCAGCCGAATCTGTCGTTGCAATATCTTGAAAATTTGTCTGCTAAAATGTGTAGCACATTTAGTTGAAGGTGATCATTATGCACGGAGGATTCGGTTGAATTCAGTTGAATTTTCTGCTAAACCAAATGTGCATTTAAACAACAGCTTCTGCCAAATACTAACCAACTTGGGTCCAAGTAGATCGTAAAGTTGTAGACGTTCGCGGATGGCACCCATCTGACAAGCCTACAAAAGCGAAGCCTTAGGCGATCGAAAAATCTCAAGCAATCTTTTGAGCAATATGTTACGTTTCCCCGCCTTTTGTATGCCGCTCAGGGACCAAGTTCAGTCACACGGATGGCATGGAAAATGCGGGGGAAATGTGCTTGCCAAAACAAGGGACACCTGAGGATGTAGTTGTTTACACGCCAGTGGAATTCCACTGACATACATCATCATCATCATCGACAGCATGACATCAGTGTTCAACACCGATGCTTCGCTGCCATACAACCATGACTTATTTGAAAGCCTTATTGTAAAGAAAAGAGTAAAGGTGGACGGGGAATGGACTTGGTGCTAGCTTACCACAATCATTCCCAGGTGCCTATACCTCCAGACATTCACTCAGGCGATCTGGATAGAAACTGACAACAGAAACGCCACCGATATCGGTTGGCAGCCATGTCTCAAAGTTTAGTTTGGTATGGTTGCTTATCTTTCTATGCATAGCTCGGTACCTAGAGAAGACACGCACTGGGTTGTGGTCGCTGTGCGGATTGGCAAATACTCTTCCTCAAGGTATGTGTGATGCCATTCACGAATCACTATGCAACCGGGCAGTTTTGTCTGGTTGGTTCTCACTAGAAAATTGCCTCAAATAGAGTACTGCGGACTAGTCTACTCACTTGCGATTGCGTGATCTCACTCAAATTTGACGGGGTCGCTTTTTGCGGACTTCCCGAGGTAGCAGTCTTGCTTTGAACAGACCGCATTCTAGATGGTGATCTTTGGCCTGTTCGCTGAGCTGGGCAATTTGATTGCAAACGTTTCATCACCAATCGAGGTGACATCACCAGTGCGTTATTGTGGAGCGTAGTAATGCATAGTGGTGGGTTGGTGGTTGTGCCACAGCGCACTGGTGATGTCACCTCGATTGGTGATGAAACGTTTGCAATCAAATTGCCCAGCTCAGCGAACAGGCCAAAGATCACCATCTAGAATGCGGTCTGTTCAAAGCAAGACTGCTACCTCGGGAAGTCCGCAAAAAGCGACCCCGTCAAATTTGAGTGAGATCACGCAATCGCAAGTGAGTAGACTAGTCCGCAGTACTCTATTTGAGGCAATTTTCTAGTGAGAACCAACCAGACAAAACTGCCCGGTTGCATAGTGATTCGTGGCATTCTAATAAGTCAGGTTGGTGTCGCAAATGCTAGAATACTTGGGCATGACTGAGCTAGAGTTGGAGTTTGTATGCATGACCCTCCCTATTTTATCGAGGTTGCTGAGGGTCTCTACTCGCTGGAGCCGTAATGCTCCATGTGGGTCAAATAAATGATCTAAGAATTATTTACCCTGTAATATAATTCATGAGGTTGGTGTCCGAAAAGTGGCTAGTTAGACTTAGCTATATCAGGCAGAAGCCACCGAGGCAAAGCAACGAGGCAGGGCAAACTTAAAGGGTCACAGGTCCGAAGAAGAGTAGCTTAGCTGATAAAATTTGTCCGTGTGGAAATCCACTGAGAGACGAATATTTGTCGTTCATCTTCCATCGGAGAAGAAATGTATGTTCGCAAGGACTGTGGAAAGCACTAAACTATAGGTTTGGAACTGACCAGATTTTTGGGGGAAGTCTGATCATCAGATGCTAGACAACAACTGACTGCGTCCGGCAGTCGGTTGGGTTACGATGAGTGACAGGCTATTCGACGGCGTCGGGAGGTCTTAAATGATAGTAGGTTTCAGCAAAAGGGGTGCTATAGTGCAGCAGTAATGATGAGAAATGGGCGAAGACCTCAAAGTTTTCGGACTAATCTGCTATTTGACACAAGTCAGGTGATACTGAGGTTGAAAGGAACCCTGGGTAAAAAACTTGAATGGAGAGCCATGTGCTCAACTACAGAGATGGTACACAAAGTTGATAAGATGACCAATCTCAACACGTGGTCAAGGAATCGAGGAAGAAGGGCTCCATAAACGAGAACTTCAGCTTGGCTTCAGGTGGAAACCAAATTGGTAAACAAATGAGTGCATTTACCGACGGCATAGCATTTCAGCCGCAAGGCAATATAGGAGAAACACGGACAACGGGCACACGTATACAATAGGAATATGCCTTTGTCATCAACTATGTCCACCTCACGAAGACCAAGCGCAATTCAAAAGCAGGGCAGTAACTGTGGTTACAAAATCCAGCAACGTACGCATGCAATTCTGCAGTAACGGAGCTGAAGTAGTAGAATTTTTTCCGGGAAAATGTAAGTCTCACGTTTGCCATCAGACAGACAGTAGAATGAAAAGATAACTAGAGCTGAAGGTTTCCTGTTCAGTATGGAACGGAACGCATTGTGGTGTACAGCTTTCGCGTATATATAACTTGTCAAGTGTTTCGAAACATAAAGTACTGCAATTTCTCAAGGTGATGGACACCTAGTAGACTGATGAAACTAATGTTTTCTGTCGGGCTGGATCAATATAATGCGTCATGAGGATGAGTGAAGTTGAATTATTTCGAAGTAGTCCTCGACGGATAGAGATAACAACCAACTTTAAAAAAGGAAGCACATTTCTTGCAAGCGAATGCAATGAAACGCTCAGATATTTAGCTCACGTAGTTAGTCATACGAAACTCGCATTGTCCAGCAGTTTCAAAACCAAAATAAATTGGCAAAAGTGTCTGAACAGCTTACGGTTATTCATTGCTCAAACCGAAAAATGACATGCGATCACCGGCTACCTAAGCTCAATGGTACGAAATGTACCACGGGAACCTATCCTCCTATTCGAGTTGTTTTTCCACACTGGAGTTACACACTCCACCAGGTATGTGAGACATTCACAGATATTTACTTACAGAGGCCTCTACATTTTGTGCTAATTTGAATAGTATGCAACGGGATGGGTACACCTCAGGTATTTTGAGCCCCTCTTTGTCATATGTGGTTTCCAGGATGGGTTTTCCTCACCACTGCTCTCAAAATAATCCCAATGGGCTTTGGATACAGTATATAGAACAACATATGCGGGTGTATGTCGACCCAAAATAATTTACGGCCAAAAAATAATAGAAAAATAAAAAAAAACATCGTGGAGGCGAATACTAAACTACCAAATCGCTTGTCGAATCCTTACTCCTCATTTTGATACAAGCTGGAGGATGCTTTTAGAAATTGTGACTCCTAAAACGGGGCTTGCATTACACGGTTCTCGTTTTGCTGGAGATCAGACAAATGTTTACACAGCAGTATATCAACGTCAGTAACTGCTGAGAAGAATTTTGAATTAGGTCTCTCTGTGAGTTTTTTTGGAACTTTTGATGGGTTATACGGACTCTCTGGGTGCTAGCGTGAACGAAAGCAGATGGTAGCATTTTCGGTCTGCAGGATGAACCAGGGGTAGTTTGTAATGCAGTATGTAAGGAATTAGTAGCTCGGAAGGCAGAGCAAACAGCCTAGTTTTCTAGTTCCCCCGGATAAAACGAAGCGTACACCAATCTCCATTAGTTGACCTTGACACTGCGCAGATGCACACAGGTAAACTCAGAAAATGTCGGTCACTATTTTGCAGAACTTGGATTAGGGCCTGCTATATGCGGTCCAAATTTGGCATGATGTGGGGCTTTTGGGCAATACAGAACAGCGTACGCAGTTCTCTGGTGGATGCACTGTCTACAAACCCCTTATTACTTGCGTTGTGCCAGATGGGTCTCACTTACAAATGGTAAAAGCCAATAAAGTGCCTCAAGTTGCCACGAAATCACTCACTGTTTTGACAAGCGACCAGATGGCGTGGATAACAACTTTAAAGGGGCAATACTAGCTAAGATGTGACACTTGGTTCTTTCACCGATTCCAGAAATCTTTGGCACCAATCTAGGACTACCGTTTCTACTGCTGTTTTCTTCGCTTATTCGGCACCAGTTCTTCCCATAACGGCGTGTTCTAAGGGAGGCCCGAGGGAAATAAATGAAAGGATTATATTAAGGGGACTCAGTCATCCAAATGTCCTAATGGGTGCTTTTATTGGGTAGTTTTATCATTACTGTGTAGATGCTTGATTATTCCCGCCAGCGTCCACGATAAAATCCTTCTACGGATAGGAAGTTTGGAACTGTTTTCTCTAGTGATGGGAATATTCTTCTTGACGTTTACCTAGTTGAACCACAGTCAGAGAACATGTATGGACCGCGAAATACTCGAACACTAAAGTGATGAGCACTTCCATGCGCAACCGCCCAGGTTTTGTTATGATCTTTCCGCTAAAATTTAATTCGCGCAGTGGTCAATAAATCGCCAAAGTAGATATTTATTCAATCATAAGATTAACGTTGTACATCGGAGTCCACACGAGAGGAAAAAACTATCCAACTGTGTCAAGCTCATAGGCCGGTTAAGGACGCGGTCATCAGATTAGTCTAGGATTGTGCGCGTGCACGAAGACTCTGCCCTCAAAATACGTCAGACTGCATTAGGTATCACTATTGTGTTTACGTGACCCTCAGTCTTCTTAGAAGACTAGGGTATTTGAGATGATTTTTATACGGACTTCTTCACTATGATAGGACCCAGTAACGAAGCGACTGTGCAGCCGCTAAGCAAATAAGGGTCACGTTGGGTTATTTCAAAGACCCTTTCAAGTTCACCAAAGCTAATTTATGGACTCTGAAATGGTGCGATAAACCATCAGTAGCGTTCATGTTTGTTGATTATGAAATTATGTATCAAGACTGTCTCACATTGTGTTACATTCTCGGCCTCAAAGAATCCCAGTATTCTGGTTACTGGTAGCGGATACGCAAGGATTGGTTGTGTGCATATTAGGGTAATCTCATGGGTGGCGACAGATGAGGGTGATGCCTTTAGGAGTAAGTTAACTGCGGAAATATAATGGAACGTGACCGAGTCCTGATATGGCGTGTTCATCGTAATGGCATACTCAAGGTGCTGGGTTTGTCCAACCTCCCATCGCGCGTTTGTGAGAGATGTTGGGGCCAATCCGTCAGTTGGCCTAGTTTGCAAGTATGCCTGTAATCCGCAATTCATCGGAGCACCGCATGGAGTGTTCACCAAGGACGTGTTTTAACAATTATATTGTTCTTGCTTCAAAAACTTATTTCGACACTACACTGGATCTACACCTGTTGAAGCACCATACAGAATCTCCCCATACAATAACACTATCACTCCACTCTGTTGCCACTTACCATAAACAGTGCTTCCTTTGAAAACAGAACAAAGAGCTAGCTGTTCCTTCAAAAATTCAATGTGACCAACACATTTAGGTGATCTGTACACTCGTGCGTACCGAAATCACATGGAAAACAGAGCAAATGGAGATAAAATGACAAATTAAAGCAGACAGAAAAACAAACCAAAATAAGGTGATAAAATCAGTAAAAACAGATCCGTCCTAGGCTTCTTTGTCAAGTTTTCCGGACACGCAGCTTTGTCGTCGACCAACATAAACGGTAGTCTTACACAGATGTTAATTCGGTGAAGAATACAGAGCCTGCACAATTGTCAACCTGCTTACTGAATACCTGTCTAACAAAGCACTGTTCTCCACCTGGATTTTTCAGTGGTTCGGTTGGTCGGCAATCTTTTTATTTTGCTCTTTAACATCGAAGTGACCAAATGTATCATTAGTTGGAAATTTTCATTTATTCATTTATTTGATGGAACACCAGGATCAAGCGAATCAGGAGAAGGAATTCCACATGCTTTTCTTTCAGGTAGGTGTTAAAGATCACGAGCCTTTTTTTACAATGGCACATTTTACCTATGAGGAAGAAATCTGCATTCCAGCAGATAATTAATATCAAGGTTCTCTCTATCGCCAGCGCATGTTTTCCTTATCCTATATCGCACATGTCTCATCCCATCTTCGCAATGTACTGTCCTTGTAACTGCCACTTGAACCTGAACCTTACGGCAGGCAGTTTGGATTGACAAATTCCCAAGTGTTTTTTCTAATTTTGTTTTGCTTTTAGGCAACATCAACTAAATGGCTGAAATCCGTTGGTGATTTTCCGCTCCGGGTGCCTATTGAAGCGAACCTCAACGCACTGAACATTCAAGCCCATTTGCTTTAGTAATCTTGACCAAGACGGAAGACGTCGGACGAGAATTTCGTGTTCCCGTCCAGGACTTTGTCATCGCCAGTCAAATTTAGATTCACGAATAATTTTACGTCAATTTGGGTATTCATCCTATCCGTAAGTCTATAGGCTGTGAGACAATAGCTTTGGGAAGGAAATAGTAACTGAGATAATGTATGCGTCATTCTCTGTAGGGGTTCCTGTTTGAAGACCAAAATATCTGTAACTTTTTCTTAAAAGCGGGTTCCATTCTTTTTTCACCGTCAGTCATCAGTGTCAGTGCGCGAAGGGCAAACTCCTTGAGTGATTCTGATGCGTGCATATAAACTGGGAGAAAACGAATCGTCTGATCAGTTCTCCCATGCATTTTCTTTGGAAGGGAGAGTTATGGTATTACGTGTGGTGACAAAACTTTGCATGCGAACTTGGCGGTTTTTACTTGGGAGTAAACATTGATTGGTCCATCTTGAAATGGGTGTCTTTGAGCACGATGACTTGAACAGTGCCCAGGTAACTGTTCTAACTGATTCGGTTGACGAGAGACTTGCTATGGCATCATTAAAACGCAGACACATAGACCTATTTTCATGTGGTGAATTAGTGGTACGTCCTGGAATAACCGAGGTCCACCACAGTCAAGCCCATACCATATGTTCATCTTTTCGCCTAAAGTGGCTGGTGCTTCTATGTTCGTTTAGCAAACTCTTACATTTAGATATGCGGGACTGGTGGAGCCAAGTTGAAGACTCGTCACAAATTCTTATCCATTTGTGATCCGCACTCACGTGGCAACCTTGGCTGTCCGTATAACTGTTTTCAGTATGATGCAGACAGAAATGAGCTGGTTCTAGATCTCCTTTCACTCAGTGGTCTTATATGGCTTTACTCCACGTGAACATGAAGAGGGCTTTCAAGTGGGTATACTTATAGTCCACAAATCCCAGCTCCAATTGGAAAAATAGAAGTACCAATCGTAGTAACCTGTTTAATAGCTCACTTAACATGTAAGATTTTTTGTTTTTTATGCACAGCCTGATCAAAGAATGTAGAATGGCTAAAAATTGATTCACTCCGCAATTTCATCTAGAAGAGGACCGAAGGAAAGCTGAGAGCCATCATATCTGAGAAGATGTCTGAGGTCTAAGCGATCTGACTAATTTCCGCGTTTCTTATATAAGGTATGGATTTGGTTTGGTTTCGCCTACTGAGTGACAGAAACTGCTGGCGCCCAGATAATTACGTCCAGGAACCAACTCTGCTACACCAAACTCTTTGCTATGCCTGATAACCGGAATCGGTTTGCGTGGAAGCAAGTCTTGAAAATGATTCGTACTCTGAGGAAACTTCTAAAATCTTTTTTTGTGAAACAATATTCCTTGCAATTGTTGTCAGCTTGTGTGGATCGACTTTTCAACTTCGGATGTGGAACCGCTGAATATCGTACTGTCTTATATATCCATAAATTGAAACATTAAGAATAATAATTCTCAGACTATGCATGCATATCATCAAAACATCATTTCATATGTGTAGGCTGAACTGAACAAAAACCTCGAAATAGAATAACCCGGATCTTGAGGTTGCAATAAACAATTCAAACGACAAAATTCTCAGGCAAGCTTATTACGTCTCATTCTTTAGTCTCAGTAGCGGACATCGGCATTTTATTTGCGAACCGTAAATTTCGAGCGCTTGTTTACGCCTAGATCAGAGTCTGAGACAACTTAGTTTTCACCGGGCGGTGCTCACATATTTAACTAATCGAATGACCCGGTGTGTGACGTAACCGGCGTAAAGCGATATTCCATTATTGAATCTTGATCATGTGTATATAGCTTTCATGAGGGCGAAGTGTTTCTGGGGATTCGACCTTTTGGGAATTTATATTCCGCTCCATCCTAAGAATGCACGTTCTCCAAAGGGGCGCATCCAGAAGCCTTTGTTTGATGAGAATATTACTGTTTGTGGGAGTTTTCACCTTTCTTTACAGGCACCATTACAGGTTTACAGTCAGAAAAGCTCAAACAGTAGATACGACGAAAAAGTACTCTCTTTTGTCGTCCATGCAGCTCGCGGTGTATTTGCGTATCCGGCTACATCCTCTTCAGTTGTGCCTGCATCAAACCGTAGATGTTGGCTGCGCGACGCATGACCTGAGAAGTAATACGGGAGTGAAGTGTTGTGCGTTCTTCTTGGGGTAGTCAGTCTCATAACCATGTCTCGTGGCTGAAGATGAACGACATCATCAAACACACCAGCGGTATGACTGCTTTTGTTTATATCAAGTACCCTGCGCTCAGCTAACGTTGCCGAGTAACTGCATTTGTACTTCATCAATGCCTAAAACGAAAGACTTCAGACGTCACTTTACTAGTAAATAAAAAGTAGGTAACTCGTATATAGCTGTTGTCTCTTCTCAAGTAGATCCCCCTGCCAATTTCTGATGACTGTAAACGAAATGCGTGCTTGTTTGTTGTAAGTACATCCGTGGAATGACATGACAGCAAACAGGACCATAAAATAAGATCTGGGGCAAAACTGAAAAACAACGGGAAATTTACGTGCTGAGTCAGTGAAATAACAGCGTGTTCATCCATTACCCCAGTCAGGCTATGATCTACCAAGCATGGAGTCAACCAACCGTATATTTCTGCCGATCGCAAACTAATGTGGTTTTTCCCAAGCTTAATTTCTAATGATCAGCCGGTGGACGAACGGAATTTTTACATAAACGTATATATATATATACATATTTATACCAGAGAAAACATCCCGCTGACAAGGGGTGCACTGAAATGAGTTATATTCCGCCATCCATGTCCATAGACAGAATATCCTTACTTGAATATATAGAAACATATGAATGTATATTATATATATATATATATCATATGTATGTATAGATATCAAGTGGGGGAAAAGTTTTCGCCTACTCACCCATTAATTTCGACAAGAGTGCTATGGGAGAGAAAAATGAAATTAGACAGATGAAAGCATTGCAGTGAGTTATCACTTAACGGAGTTGAAATTTTTCGCCGCCAAATAAGCCATAAATTATTTTTCTGTGAGGAGATACCCTACATTCAGACGGAGTAAGCACCAAATTCGCTATTCTTCTGAAAAGATAGCAGTGGCAGATGTATGCAAATTGCTGCATCGTTTTAAGAAGCTCGAAATGGTTTACGTGAAAAAATGTTGTGAGATCTCCTCAAGACCACAAGGAATATTTGGCCCAAAAGTAGTATATGAAACAAACAGGCAAGGCGCGGAAACATCTGCGATTTTAAAAAAAGTGTTCTATGTTCATTGTTGGCGTGATATTTTGATCAACCATGGTTGAACACCCAGCAGATAGACATAGCAACCTGCAACATGCCTAACTTTATTTCAAGAGGACGCTTACTACAGGGATCAGAAGTGCATTTGAACTATTTCAGGGAAACGTATTGATCTTGGGAAGGTTGAATTTCTTCGGAACGGACGCATGTACTTCTTTATGAGGTTTCTTTCGTTAAGTTACGTTACGTTCAGTATGTGTCTCGGGGAAATTGATGTCCTCAGAGTCTCATGTTAGGATTCACCATTACAAAGTCCTTATTGTAGCAAACAGGAAAATATGGTTTCGAATAGCTCTTAACTGTCTGATTGGGAGCCGGGTGCTGCATAACTCAGGTTCCTTGGAAGTCTCACGGAAAGCTTTATGTCCATGTATTCCTCAGGGATACAGTGTTGCTCAATGCAAGCTGACTGAAGGTAAACAAGCCACAACCAATTGAACCATAACGTGTTGACTATCTCTAGAGTCTTCAGTTCATCTGGCGTCCAACTCTGATAAACCGGCTCTAATTTCGTTCTGACGCAGCCGTCCGGTGGAAACTGAAGGGGTTATTCGTAAAAAATGGTGAGCAAAGCAAATAGCGCTGTTACGGCGCCATATTTTGCCAGCCGTTACACCTCACATGAGCCCTTCGTGTGAACAATATGCAAAGTTCCGCTCAAACGCATGCTCCGTTCAGCATTGACGAGCTGATGTAGATAAGAAGCATCTGGTGTGGACAGACTATTCTGGTTTCCAACGACCGAAAATGGAGTGCCTATCTTAGTGGCGTATCTAGTAAAGAACGTTAATCGGTTATTAGTCATCACCATCTAAGAGGAATTTTACAAACATACATTTGATAGATCCGATCCTCAAGTGGTGTTACCGCAAGTTGCGTTGTTCATGAGTCAGATTGCGACTGCTATCAACACCTCCAAAAAGGACACTTTCAGGCGAATCTCTACGGCAAGAATATAACAAAGGGAGCGGCATCCATATGCAGATTTTGATCAATTTTCATCAAGAATGCAAACCTGACGGCTTTGAACTGGCGAGCTAACGTGATGGAATATCACATAGATCGCTTATAATTACATAGGTTCTCGAAACTACTATATTGCTAGTCTCAGAGCAATATAATCAAAACATGTTGCCTGTATCAGTTAGCTCGGGTGCAGTAATCGTCTTTTGATCACATGACAGTTTGTCTTTTTGCTAAGCTGGAGTGCCTACTCAACTGCTGACGGATCAACAGTCAAATGACGGGACAAATGACGACTAATCAAAGATCGACATGTCCTCTTGACTGATGACCTGTGAGTTGTCTCTGAAAGGCTTGTTTACAACTTGTTTACAACAAGTTCGTCCTGATATTTCTCGCGCAGGATTAGGTAATAGATTGATTCCATCAATCTGTTGGACCACGTCTTGTTACACACAAAACCTCAAAAGCCAAATCTTTCAAATCGAGGTTGTCTACAAATGCGGTTTTATAAGTACAATAATAAAATGATAAAACTTTACAAACCCCAAATCGTGGGACTATGCCGGCTTCTATACACCGGTTTGGGAGCTGCTAATTCTCAATGGATCTCGAAATCCACGCCGACTCGGAGCCACGTGTTTACAAGCGAGCGAAACCACATGTGAACAACACGTCCGATGACAAGGTCAAAGAACGGTTTATGTTCAGGTCAAAAACAAGAAGGGTGGTATAGGCGCAAAAGCAAAACAACGAAGAATGGGGGGATCGCGTTGTACAATATAAAAAATAGAAGAAAGGAATCAACAAAGGTGGGTCCACTAATAGTGATGCTCTCATGAGCAAACGACGTCAGCAGCCGTGGTGCGAGCGCCTAGAAATGATATAATTTGACGGATTTGTAATTGCAGAATCAGATTGGAAACAAACTTTCGATTTTCAATGAATAGCGGGATGCAAGAAAATACTAGTCCTGATGGCCTGAGTGGACCACGTTGACCGACTGCGATTTCTTGGCCGACATGAGCTTATCCAAACAAGGAAAGGTTTGTATAAACCGGGATTGTTGACATTTTGCTAATTTCGTCTTCTTAATTCTCAAACTGGTTTCTTCAACCCTCAGTTCCTGTCCGATATGCCTCTTGTCTCCCGATAATGATATGTTGCCGTAAACTGAGTAACGAATTTCGAAAACAGTTAAGCCAGAAAATGTAGGAAGTTCACTCGGATATCTCATGGGCTTGAATAGCTATGCAGCTTTCACAATATTTTGAAGACGGGAGGCTAAAGAACTTAGTCACCATGAACCCCTACGAGTGTTATGTAGGAATAACTCACTTGCTTTGGGCTTCACGACTGGGGAAAATCAAGATACATTGTATGCAAGGGCTAATCATCGTCACTGGCTGTGAGATATTTCATTGCCCAACACAGTTATCAGGTTTCAAGTGATGTGTCTTTTACAAGAGAAGGTTCCGTCTTGATGAGTCTAAAGGCGATCCCAACTCAAGGCCCGTGACGCTTTAAACACAGAAACACGTTCCACTCAATGGAATTACCTAGCGATGAGCACATTTTCTAATTAGCAAACACACAATATCAACGCCAAGCAGAACAGAACATTCACAGAAAGACGGGATACCTACCATGTGGTATTCTGAAACTTATATGGTCCTTCCTTCCTAAGCGGATCACCGCAAAGAGTAAGGAGTATAAATTCTTTCCAAGAAACAGGAAAGTAACCATTCAGACAGATTCCAATTAACCTACTGAGATCCGTTTTGAAGCTCTCAAAAATATGCTTTTTAGGATAGAGATAAATATACCATAGACATTGGTGAATTAGTTGCACCTAAGTGACACAGCTTTCAGCAAGGAAGTTTGCCTCTCAGCACTGAACTGAGGCTGGCCATCATCCTGAAATCTACTTTATCGGCCTTGGTAAAGCCATTAAAAAAGTTTGACGTTCAAAAACCATACTAAAGTTTATATTTGAGATAATCGTTGGCATATGTTACGATCATCACCAGGATGTCATTGAGGAATGCACGTTTTTCGTCAAGATCTACAAGATAGCCTCCGACAGTACCCCTGTTTCCGAAGGGGTCAAGTAGGGATAAGTCCTGCGTCTAGAACTGTTTGAAGCGCATCTCAATGCATGCGTTTTAGCTTATTTTTACAGCAGACAACGGGTTAGAAAGAAAGCGTTCGGACTTATACGTTATAAACAGATTGCATGCTTTGACTCAGTTTGATATCGAATCGAAGTCCCCAGAGGTTCCTGGATGAGTGATCTCGTCTACTGCCTTGAAAATAATCAGCGTTTAAAAAAGGTTGTGGATAGCAAACACATTGATGTGAAGAAATTGTAGTTGCCTTGACCAGATAACCCTAGAGGTTTCCTTGCCTCAATTTGTTGGTCACCTGCCTAACCACACGCGAAGCCAGTATTTTGACGCCTCACAGATCAGTAGAATCACATGGCTAAATAATATCATCACAAAAACCTGAATTGATGGTGGAAATGGAGAATAATGTGCGGAAAATCTAACTAAGACTTGAAAATTTATTTATCATGTTTAGTATGCCATTTAAATAAGGAAATTCGCTGATTTGGTTTAAGTCTCAGGGGTTGTATCTAAACCTCCAATTTCACCTGCCATCAGAGAAAGGGAAAAATGGTTCAGCTGTAATACCCATTCGGTACCTGACTTCCATGCCACCAGAAGGAAGTACGACTGCTGAGGTACTGTTAGGTTGCCCAAGCCTAGCCATAGAAAGTCGAGAAATGGAGGTCGTGTTGGAATCGCGACCTTGCGGTCAGTAAACTCGTGCTCTGACCAGTGAGCCACCTCGCGCCTACATTTTAGGTCTGAGAAACTGATGAGAGTCACCGCTGTCTTCCCAGGACACAATGATATGTGATGATTGTCGTCAATCGGATTGATGAGCATTTTGGGATAACTTCCACCCTTGACTGACTAACTAATTGCAGACAGACTTGCTGGCCAACTGAGTTACTGCTTGACTGACTGACTGAATCAATGAATGCAGGGGTAATTCAATGAACGAATGAATGAATGAATGAATAACCTCCCCAAAAGTTTGATAGCGTGTTTCAGTATCTGTCTCTCCCGCTATAATTTTGAATCGAATTATTTGTAGAAGAGAACGTTTGATGCAACAGCTCGAAAAACAGCGATGGAGAAAATTAATGCAGAATATCACCAAACGTAAAATTTAGTAGTTGAAAATTTTTGGATTTATTTGATGGATGCCAAGAAGTTATGTGTACACCAAAGCTTTATGATAAAGTACTTTTCCGGTTAAGCCACCATCCCCTAATTAATGATGAAAATAGTTAAAATAATGAAAAAAAATTAATGCTATCATACTGTATGCAAACTGACCAAATTTTACGACTTGCTGGACTGCAAATAATGAATGGGGAAGCAATCAGAAAACTTCTAAGGAAATGCTAACATTGTCCCGGTCTGGACAAATATTCTTCAAGTATTCAAAGTGCGCCGTCTGCAGGATTAGCTGGCGTTTATACAAGTATCCGCAGAGTGCCTGCCGATTAGGCTCCTGCAGTGAGCGGTGCCTTGAGGAGATATCAGCGTTTGTTCTAAGGAGGGTCTGCACCTGAAACAACCATCTTTTTGGCGTCACCGCACCGGGCGATCGATTTGCTCAGTTTAGCCAGTGACCTTGTTTTACATAATCATGATTTTTGCTCGTATATCCCTCCACAAAAATGGTCCCTAGTGGCGGAATTCCAGTTAAGTCTGCGAAAATTTCTTGTCCAAGAGTGAGCAAAGGGCAAGGTTCTCCACAGTAAATTCCCTTGCTGAAAATTACGGCTGGTAAGAAGCTGGAAAAGGAAAGAAGGATATTTGAACATCTGTGGTGTTGACATCTCTTGATGGTGGATAGTACACTAGTTTGGGGCTGGCTCCAAATGCTGCCTTCGACCTCTGTTTGGGTGATACTCTGTTTGGTGGATAACTAGGCAAAACGTCAGCGTGAGGCTCCTCGGAGAGGAATAGTACATTAGCTGTGTACAGTCCATAATTTAACCGTTTCTCCGCAAAATGTTTGTGTATCGAAGTTTTGAGCTTTTCAGCTCCAATCTTCTTGACTGTTAACAGAGGTCTTACTTAAATTATTAGTAAATCGCCTAGGTAATTTCTAAACGCAATAATCGAATCTGTTTGTTCTTCATACCAAAACCTCTTCTAGGATGTCCACAAGGAAAGGGTCGTTCTTAACACGTTTCTAAATAACCTGTGACAATTTCCAAAAAGATTTTCTGTCCTGCAATGTGTTAGTTGACTTTTTTCATGACAATGACTTGTGATTATTGATTTGCACCACGAATACGAATTGTTCTATTGTGGCCACCTACACGTGACAAAGGAGTCTCTAGTGCGCACCGGAGCGAATTTCATATCATGAATGCCAGCTAACTGGGGCCGAACTCCAAGTGTGACTGAACTTTCTCGATGTGAATAAGTTCCGATACGATCGAAATTTGAGCTTACTTTTCTGCTGTTTCAGAATGATTATCATGAGTGAGTGTATTCCAATAAATGGATCAAAAGGGAAGATAGTGGCGAGGTTACACAATCAGGTGATTAGGTGACGTTTAGTTCTTGATTTTGTAATGCCTGCCGATACCGTAAGATCACCTATTCTGTACCTGGCTAGTTACATTACAACTAACTGCCCGGAGGCCGTTTTTATTGAAAGATCTAGTTTTCTAGTTTAGACTGAATAAAGTCCTCAGTTTTCTATTGTACGACTGCTATTTCTAGAGCCAGCTGCAGGGATTTGTGCCAGACATGTCCATCTTTTGCAGTACAGTATTGACAGCAAGTGGGTTTTGTGGGTCAAGCCAAACTTTGATGATGATTAGTCATTGATTAGAGCAAAAATCAATAACTAGTGAGCTGAAAGACTTTTAGTTATTTCCTCTGATTCGGTTGCTACTACATACCTCAATCGTTCAAACTATTAGCTTTTTCTTTATTAACAAGGCTCTTAAAAGTCTTTTTTCATCCGGTTATTTGCAGGTGTAAGTGGACTGAGGTTCGTTTAGCCGAACGAACTGACCGATGGATAGACCATTAGTTCTTCTGGAGTGGCCTGTGCTCCCGAGAATGTAGCATAATCCAAAGTGCTTAAGATTATATTATAACAGCTCACATAAGAGCCAGATCGAATCAGGGTTTTGCGATGAACAGAGCGGCTTTCACTGAAGGTAAGCCACGGTCAAATAACAAAAATGAATTGGTTTCATTCAAATATATGGACATACGTAAAGTTATAGCGTGAATACGGCAGATTGTATTAGCTTATCAGCCATTTGCAACCTTTTTATCACAAGTTAGTGCAAATGGTGAACGAATCACAATACGGACATACGAATATCGCGTTTCGGCGTGCCCTTCCATGAAACTTTTCAAAGAGGTAAATAATGTATAAATAACTAGTAAATTAACTAGTAACTAGTAAACAAATTACCCGTGTAAACATCTACCAAACAACGAGGCCTATAGAAGCGTTTCAGACAGCCTAATCTTCACCGTTACTCCAAATAAGAATGACATTTTGGGCTTAGAAAAATACATTTGGTGAAACAGATGAGTGTTGGTGGCTGGTGTACTCAAATTTAGACATCGTATTGAGTTCTTGTGTCCAAATCCAAGCTTACTTCAAGCCATCTTTTACAAAATCATGTGATCAGTTTATCGATCCTGTAATCTGAACAGCTGCCATTACGATTAGAGTGATTGACACACATCTAACTCGTCAGACAGGAACGGGATAAAGCATCCGCCGATGTAAAATGGATGGCTTTGTCCAAAACTTGACTGTCATAGGCCTAACTAGTTGCTGACGCCAAAACTAGCATGGACACTTTGTGTCTATAAGTTGGCTATGCAATGGAACCATGTCTGACTACCAACACCTGTCCAAAGCAACCACTGTCTTTTAAGCCACTCCCGCTTTTGCCGCACCATTGTTTTCTCCTCAGTGTTGTAGTTTGTGCCACACACTTTTCGGTCTCTATTTCGCTAGGTATGGACACATAAAAATAAATTTGAGCCGACAAGTATTTGCTCACTCCTATTAGAACACGTCAAATTTTTTTTGGACTTTTTGTTCGATTTTGTCACTGAAAACGCAAGGACCGCATGGCGATTGCCTCGAAATCAAGGAATAGCGATGACGCTTGAAGAAGGGCTATTGGATTTGCGCAGAAATGGTTAGTCAGTTTGGCAACAATCACTCAGAATTGAACGCTAAATTTAGTTCCAGCTTCCAAGTAGTTCCTTCAGTGTTTCGGTCTTCGTATCACCTCCAGTACATGAAAGTGTGGGTCCGTTAGCACTAATTTTCAGATACATAAGCAGCGGTTTTGCCGCACCCTATACAAGCTCTGTATAATGAAATAAAGGTTATATAATAAAGCTAAAACCTAATTTATTCATTACCAACGCCAGTCACTGAGAGGATCACAAAGTGGCTACCTTTTTAATCTGAATGGTTTTGTTCACATAGCCACTGTGAGGATCGCTTGTGAAAGATGTCCTCGTATCCTAGTTACTCCGATTGGGGAACCTAAAACCCCTCCAAACATCCGATCCCCAACGCCTTCACAGCAAAACAACATTCAGCCGACTGAAGCGCAAACGCACTGACGTGGTGCACGGGCCGAAGTGCTAAAAGTGCAAATGGAACATTGGGGTTTTCGAAACAGCGGTGAATCAGCCCCAATTAACCGAGGCATTTTTGGATGGGCTGCGTAATAAAGCAAGGGATCGAAACTGGTTGGAGGTCACATGTGCACTAATTTTTATAGTTTCACGCTCATCGTCGCGTATCTTGGCAAGGGCAGAAAGTATAATGACAGTATCGAGCACCATCGTTTTTCAAAAGCGAAACACACGATCTTTTCATTGCCTTCAGTCTCACCCAATTTTGTACATCTCTTGATGGTTGATTGGTATCTCAGCCTCAGGGAAATTTCCTATTTCTACTCCCGTTTATCAGAAATACGAACACTTTGGAATGATTTTCGTTCTTCTTCCAAGTTTATATTATTTTCAGATTATTAATTAAGCCTAAATCAGCATTGGTTTTATCCAAACTAGGGACGATTGTGCCAAGAGGTGAATAGTGAACTTACATTTTAGCACTAGCAATGTGGAGCAGCAGCGTTCAATACTGTATGCAAGTTGAACACTTAATTTGGATCAATTTGAAGCAAGATGGCTGCGCAAGAGTTGTTTGTTACAATGATAAAACCCTTGTCATAACGTACTACTCATGGGTTAACGGAAACCTGTTGACGGCTTACTCTTCTTAAGGTTAAAAATGCAAGAATGGTCTTCATGAGTTCGTCAACCTTGTGTTTGCATCAAATTCTACGCAAATGATAGAATACATGCATTTGCAAACTAAGTTTGCGTTAGTGGGAAACTCAGCTGAAACTTAGTTGAACCCCTCGATTAGGTATCACATGAAAATTACATTTGGTTTCATTTTTCGTGATTTTTTAGCTACTCCAGTACATAGTACTATCATACCTCTACACGACCTGCAATGTTATTAAAAACGGATCGATAATTGCCACACTAATATAGACGTGTTCAACAAAATGTGCTGTGGTATCTCGAAGTTCACAACCTCAAACAAGAAGTGGCTTATTTGCAGCATATCTAACTGAGGAATATCATCAACGGTTGATTTGTCCGAGGTTTTCTCGTGTCCCCTTCCGAAACCTAGCCCGTTTTCAAACGAGTGTCTCGGAAATGAAGTTGAAATTCCGTTCGTTTATTTAATGTGCCAGGTTTCTTGTGTAGACTAGTTGCTTCTCCACACATCACCGTTCAAATAATCTATTTTGAGTAGATTCCTCACAAAACTTTATCCAAGTTGGTTGAAAGGCCAGGGCAAGTTTACCGGCTATATGTTCCGTTAATACTTCTTCGAAAGTATCGAATTATCCATGTGAACTATGGCCTGGAATGCCAGCACTTTCCCAACAGAGCAGTGCTAACTGCATACAAATTCCGCAAAAATAGCTATACTTGAAATTTAGCAACAGTTGGTGTTAGCTTTTCTATCTGGCATCGAACATACTATGAGAGACGTTCTGCAGGGTAAAGTACCGTAGCTTTTTAAACGCTTTTGAGCTAATGCGCACAAGGCGACTGCACCTGTGACAATGATTGGTTCCTTAAAAAATAATTCGCCGGTACTGAACCAAGTCTTGAAGTTGAGTTGAGTAATCGTCTGAATTGGATGGTATGTAGAACATCAGCGCGCATATAGATTTTGCCCATCTGGTTGCGCAAAATGTGGTTATGGTTAAACAGGTAACTCACGATCAAATACTTCACAATGGTTTAATCGGAAAATACATGAAGGTTGAAAGAACTTTGTAAGATGCCCGCTCGTCCTCAAGTTACACTTTTTCCAAAGGGTGAAGTATACTTTTTATCGTAGTATTTTCCAGGTGTTCGTCGTGAACACATTCTTGCCTCGAAGCATCTGTGAAATCTTGAAGAATGATAACGTCGCAGTTTTACTGTCGTTCGAAAACCGCCATTCAAACCACGACTCTACGTCGTTGACAGGGTAAGGGATGGCTGCCGAGATGCCTGCGGCATGTTAGGCCACAATACGAGGTTGATTCCTTGAATCATGTATATGTTGGAGTGCTTGTTTTATAGAAAAAAACAGGCGCACCACGTAACAGGGGGAAAGCACAAGACACTAATTATCACTGCCTGTTATCTCCTTGCAAACGTGGATAACAACAGTAGATGTAGGGATCCATTTTGGAGCCTCTAAGATACCCAGTTTTTACAGACTAACTAATTATAGACATGAAAAACACTCTAGGTGTAACCGAAACGCGTTGAGTCAGCGCATACTACTGCAGCAGACTTTAAGGCTGGACTGCAGCCTCGAAGCTCCCACCGAATTTTTTTGACTTATCAACTACATAACACTTTCGATTACGCCGCAAAACCGCACCATCAGATTTAGTGTGGATTCTTGGTCCCAAGAGATCGTTTTACAAGAACATTAGAAAACGGAACGTGTTCTCTATTTAGAGAAATTTAAGTGTAACTAGTCGAGATATTCCACACACCATGAGGTTCCGCTAGTAGGTGATTGTCAATCGGTTAACCTGTAGGTTTGTCAGAGCTCGGATCAAGTCTGACGAAAAAGAGATCTAAAGAGTCTCAACGAAATACCTTCGATGTCTTTTGGGTGATAAACCATCTGGGAGGTCACACAATTTCGATAGTTAATTAAAGTTCATGTGGACACCATTTTTCCAAACCAGTTCTCACGGTTCTGAGTAGCTATTTTTTGGTAGCTACTCACTTTTGTGATACTCATCTCTCAATAGCTGCTACATTAGGTATTTTCAAAGCATACATGTTTTCTAAAAATATGAGTTTTAGTTATACAGCGCCACTAAATCAAGGATGGCTACTCACGGAACACACATCCCGTGGTCACGTGCTGAATTTCTGCATGTCTGATGACTTTCGATCAATATCAGTAAAATTAATAGTAGCTCAGGTAGAGCAACAACTGGCAAGTCACGTATGTCTTTCATTTGAGAAACTATCGGTCGAAAGGCCAGTCAATGTGTGAGCATGTGGTAAACGTCCAATAGTTTACCACTGCGTTTGCAAATAATGAAACCGAGGTACTTTATTAGCGCATGCATAGAATAGAGCTCTCTGAAACCATACTCTTCAATACAACCAACATTTAATCAAGGTGCTTTCACAGTTAACTGGGTTGGAACCAAGGACTCCGAAATCGTCAAAATAGACGGCAACAGCAGGGGCATTTTTCAGCATCATACCCAAGGTTAGTTGAAGTACGACTGGCGCTGATTGGCGGTTGGCTATAATGGACCAGATCGCGGTGCGCACTGATGTTCTCGGAATTCTTCTTCAACTCATGCAGAGTATTTGGTTGGTTGGAGAACACCAGCCTTCTGCATTCGGTCTAGTTTGCCTGGTCAACAGTGGGCAAGGCTACATTCAGTACCAGGATTTTGTCCTCGATTTGTGAGCTGCACGATGGTGTGCGGGTGGCTGCGGCATCTTCAATAGACGTCAGTCTCCATTGTGACCACGGCGATCGCACATGGAAAACTAATAACGTCCAAACCGGCAATAACAAGCGAAATGTTACTTCTCTCGTGGCCTCAAACTTGCGGTAGGCTTGCTTCTCGTTTTGCCGGGCCTGTTCGGAGTGGTTTGGTGTACACAGCAAGTGACTGATCGATGATTAGCATGCTGTGTTTTAATTTGATCAGGTAAGGCTTTGCAACGTCATTTCAACGTCCTGTTCAATTTGGTAAATTAGCCGTGTACTTATGTCCTCATCTTGGGACGGCTGAAGACCGGATCACCTGAACTGGTTCTCAGTCACTGAGCTGAGCCAGAAACGCTTGAATCACCGGTTGACAACAGCGGCAAGCATAATGGGATCGTCATCATTTTTCTTGACTAGCTTGAGGGATTGGTCAGGAATACTGAACAGCAACGCTTGATCGTTCAATGTTTGGGACAGTGTTCTGATCGTTTCACCAACGCTGAGGTGGTGCGGCGGCTTTGGGAACTTGAAGTCTGTACATCGTTCGTGTCCCAATAATCCGAGTTTTCTCATCTACAATTTGACATTCCATCCATCACCAAACTTGGGAATGATCACTTCTGAACGTGTATTTGTACTGTTTGTACCAGAAGTCAAATGCGTCGCCTGAAAAGGGGGTAGGTATGAGCCCCGTGACTGAAGTCATGGCTTCATCAATTTACGCAACAGAAGACTTATTAGTACCGGTTGCTGTTGTCTAGATGTGCAGTCACTGAGTATGTGATTCAGTCAGCCTCAGATGCGCCTCCTAAAAAAGCTGCAGTTGCTGTTGCAATAAATCTCAGGCAGATTCGGGCAGACATCGTGGGTTCCATTTGGTCCACTGTAATTACCGTATTATCCTCAGTTTAGTTCTCATCCTAAACCTTCCAAACTAACGTTCCCTACAAAACAGCCACCTTGAGGGTGGACCGGCAAGCAACCCGATTTTCTGGCCAGTCCCATGTGGGGCAGGCTTTCTGGCCAAAGCAGTGGCCAACTGCAAGCGGTACTTTGATTCCCCCACGCAGTTCCGCGTAACAGTTCTCATTTACAGTATATTAAATGGCATACTATTCTTTGTAATTTACTACTCATAAGGTTGCTGAAAATCCATCGACAGCTTACGACCGGTTTCGCTCATTTTGGGGCTCATCAGGTAGGCACAGTCCCCGGGTTTCCGTCAACCTTGTGTCCTACTTAAAACATGAGGCGGTTTGGTGCAGCACATTCAGTTGCTTGGGAACATCACAAATGAAAGATTCTGCTGGGTTCCAGGTGAGTCTCTCGAAAAGCCAAATTAGTTTGCAAATGAGTGTATATTCGCTAATTTCGTGCAACATGGTTGTACGGCATTGAAGCATCGGTGTTGAACACTGATGTCATGCTGTCGATGGTGATGATGAATTTCGTGCAATTTGGTTTCAAGTAGAACATACAGTTGACGGAAACGCGGGGACTGCCTACCTGATGAGTCCCAAAAAGGGCGAAACCGGTCGTGGGCTGTCGACGGATTTTCATCACCAAGATATGCATGTATCGCGATGTCTCGATATCGTAGCGACTGAAACATGAGGAGGCCTAGTGGCATACTGTTCTCTTTGTTAGAATCGATTAGAAATGCGGATTGTACGCAGTGTGCTACTTCAATGCCCAGCGCTTGCAGAAGATCCCTTTAATTGGAACAGCATTTCTGAGGCTTTTTCAGTGAGCTCGAAATTGTTTTTATTTAAAGTGTCATGCGCTATTTTACACTATTCTGTTACACTACCACTGTAGCCGAAAATATCAGTCCGACAGAAAATAACGGTGGAAAGTTGTCATAATGCCCAAGCAATGGATGAAATTAGGAGGCTAACCAAAAACAAAGCCAACAAAATGACTGCACATCATGAGTAAATCAACAAAATCAGTGGAAAACACCATTCGGATACCCAACGGTTTGTTTTTACGTACCCTCTCTATCGTAGGCTGGATGAAGGAAAGTTTCAGATGTTTGGTATTTGCGTAGTGCACGTATTTCATCAAGATGTTGCTGCTGGAAGTAACCTGATGCACCAAGAACATCTCTTGCTGTAAGTGGCTGAAATACCTGAGATTACAGGTGTGTTATAGAGTAATAAGCATCCTAGTGCTTCTTTTCTCCAAAATAGGACAATCAAACAGGAACATTTTCGCCCGGTAAACAGGGTCATCCAATTTAATTGCTTATTGAGGCTATTCGAATGGACTAATTAATTAATAGTTAGTTGAACATGATAATTCGGTCTATTAAGCATCGGTTCCTATTTTTATCTTTAAACGTTGGGAGCATATGAAAAGCATAATAATTCCGTATCCAACCAATCAATTTGATCAACGTTTATTCAATTTTAATTGCACAGGCCAGATTGTTATCCGGGTATAGTGCGCAGAAAAACCAAATCATGGGAAATGATGTCTGAAGCTCTCTGAGATTTGTGTAGGTCAAACTAATTTTCGGTATTGAGTTTTCGTTAAACATGCACACACACTAGTAGGATTCAGAGCCTAATTTCAAGTGGAGACAGGTGGAATGTTGTGCATTTTAAACATTTCAGCTGAAGTACCAGATCCACAGTGATTTTGCTATCTCATACTTAATGACTGGATCTACTGCTTTAAAATGCTTAGATCACCTTTAGTGAACCCTATGATAGATGTCTCAGCGTCCGTATATCCTGCTCCAATCCCTATTGATCACCTTGCTCATCAGCCACTGCAAGTTGACTGGCAGGGTTCTTGGACCAAATCGATTCAACAAACATGGAATTGACGAGTTTCATGATCCTATCAAACGCACTAAAAAGTTGGATTCATTCTTCCCAAATATTCCCCATCGGAGTGAATTTTATCCATTATAACTCACCCGATTGTATATCAAGTTTGTAGGCTATGATTGAGATATGTGTGAGATATACTCAAAAATTAGTCTGATTAGGGATGTTTGCGATATCTCGTTTTGCTTGCTGCCCTGCATACTTTACTCTACAGTGATGAGTAGCTTCTTAATGGGTTGTAATTTCCGAGCCAAACTCGGCTAAGATATTGTGAAACAAGTTGACCCCACGTGTTCCATACTGTAAAAGTTTAAAGGCCCAATTAAAGGCGATGTTATGATCGGACATTTGGGTTGATTGGCCAAACTTTTTAAGGGGTTTTTACACTCAAAACCATATGCGTTATATACAAACATTACTTGTTTCAATCCTATCACTACGGCTAATGTAATGAAGTTGTGTGTTTACCTCTAGAGTTTCAGCGCATTTCTGCCTTACGTGAGACTCCAACCCTAGGATACAAATGTGCTATCAAATTTGACTTGATTGTCTGAGTCAATGCGGGGTAGACGCTTCAGGATAATGGTATTCAAACATAGTTCTGAGTAGACTACAGTGTACAACGTCATCCTCTAAGGGTCTAAGGACCATATCTAACCGGAACACAGCGCTCACGCGTCTAGCCGATTCACTTCGCAGGATGTCTTACGAATACATATGCCAAACAGCTGGGTGATTCCACGTGCGAATCACAGAGCACAAAAGACAAGCACGTTTTTTCAACGAACTTCAGTTTAGTTCACGCTCACATTTCTCTCATTTGAACAGTTATCCTCCTGTCCTGACGCCGGAACACTTCGCAGGATTAAGCTACATGAATTATCGTTAGGTAAGGAGACATTTCATCGTTGTTTTGCGGGATGAGCGGCAAGCAGCATTATGGGTGAAAACAGAGAGCAACAAAACAATCGAAACACTTGAAGTTAGTCGCATCAGCCAAAGCAAAGGCGGTCCTCTACAAATTAGGTGGCCGTCATAGAGTTAACGCGAAAAAATAGCAATTTCACACCTGGAAACCTTCGTACACTTCTACCCAATAGATTGGTGCTTGAAGAAGAAACATTCGATCCACGTAATTATTTGATATTCCAACAGCGCTTCCAGTTCATCTTCCAGGTTGATATTACCACACGCAGGTTCCGGGTGGTCAGTGGGCGACGGTACTGACAATTCGAGCTTATTATTGCCGGCAGCCTGGAGCCATTTTGAATGGAAACAAGAACCTCATGCAAATAGACCAATTTATCGTAGTTCGCGCAAAGTCACCCACGAGTGTCACTACCAGATGTAAGCTTGTTGAATGTTGCTTTATCAATCGTTTGGGGTGAGGTCGACCTGCAGTCATTAGGAGTGACTGTACTGATCTGACCGATCTGAATTTCACAGAACCTGATCGTGATTCCATGAGAATATACAAAGGAGGGAATGAATTTGTTGCACTACCGTAGACCCGAATGCCAGCGTATAGAAGGCTCAGTATGAATGTATATTAGGTCTTTGAACTGACACTTGCTGACATTTATGTATTTTGGCTCCTGGAGATCAAATATAATAAGCAAACTCGTCTCAGTGGAGTCGCAAAAACGTCGCACCAAAAAGACGTTTGTTACGAATGTCGACTGCGTCGAGGCGTCTTTTATGTGACAAGACGCAAGAACCTGCCAGAACTGAAATCTTTCTTTAAATGGACCACCGTCTTTCTTTACGCAGGGCTTTATTTTATCATTTGTCATTTAAATGTTACCTGAATAAGGGCTAACCCGGCCTTGATTCTTTTGGAGATTTTTAGTGAAATGACGATATGATTGGAGCAAATGAAATGAGAACCAGCTGAGAGCAAGTAGTTTGCATTGTATACAAACATGTGCTGACTTCGTTCTGTCATCCCCTGAATCTCTTCCTGAGATTTCCACCGCGTTGACGCACGCTGAAAGTAACTCCGAGGCATTGGTTGGCGACGGATATCGATTTCAAATGCGGCATTAGTAGATTCCAAGTTTGTCCATAGAAGTCAACCTAAAATACGTCATTTTGTGTACATCAGCTGCACACTTGATTTCACTCTACACAAGTTGTCCTTGATATCTGTGACGCCGTTGTTCTAAGTGACACTGATCCAACAGTGTGTTGTAAGCATTCTAAAGCCAAAGCTGCTGGGAGTACTTCATAACAAATTATTGAAGTTGACGCTCAAACATTCTCACTGTGACCATCGTTCAAGTCCTCTGGAGGTGTCCTCATGTATGGAAGCTCACCATGCTAAAAACGGGTCAGACAACTTTGTGGCTCCGGCTGTGGTGACCAGTTTGGTGCCATCTGTTCACCTTATACCACGGAACTACACTCGGCACTAAGTGTGATTACAAACTTGGGTTCAAATGGAGCATAATGTCGACGGAAAATGCGCTCACCTGCTGATTTCCGAAAAGGAAAACTAAGGAGGCGAGCTGCGAAGGGTTTTTAAAAATCGTGTGATTAGTGGGCTGCGTTTGTATGTGTTTTTAAAAAAGTGTCTCGGCTTGAGAAAGTTTGTCGGATTCACAAGTCGATCAATCTTCTGGCAATTATTGGTAGCCAGTTTCGAAAAATTATGCACAATGTACAACGTGTAATAATGTAATGTATCGGTGTATGAATGTAATGAATAATTGGTGCGTGACTGAGTAACTGGTGCGGTATAGATGGGGTATTGTAGTGGCGGGCAAATTGACACATATCGGATACTTAGCTGGATGCCAGTCACAACGCACGAATGCGGCAGAAGTTGTTAGTGGGGCGGGCGGGGGGCGGTGAGCTAAGCGAGATTTGCTGACATCGCCAGCGGAACTACTACGATTTTAGTGACTTAGTTGAAGTCTGGGGTGAACACAGAGCGCATCACAGCACTCCAGGATAGACTGTCAGAATTGAACATTTTGCGATCTATCAGTCCAACTTTCTACGTGTGTGCATACCGATCCATCCATCTGTCCACTATGTTTGCCTGATTCTCTACCTGTTGCTAAATTCGTCGTCCTGCCTGTCTGGCGTTCGATGTATCCGTCCAAATGTTCCTACACATTTCTGTCCCTCTATACATCTACTCGTTTGTATTTTTCACTGCAGCTTCAATATTTAATCCAGCTATAATGCTCGTTGTCTGCGTCACACGTTG
>NW_008752033.1:23222-37148 GCF_000715545.1 Opisthorchis viverrini | reverse complement strand
ATGTTCAACCTGTACCACAGAAAATTTCTACACATTGCCACAGTGCCTGAATTGAAAATATTGGAAAATTTTGCACAGCCAGCGGTTGCCAGTAGTATGACTTCAAGTGATAATCTCTTCCGGGCGCTAAGGAACATAGGAGCTTTTATTAGGCTATTTAAAAAATCTCGTTGGATCTATGCCTAGTGTTTACTCTGATACAATGGACAACATAGTGAATAAAATCCAAGGCGGTCCGAGAGCAGTAAATTTAGATGAAATGCAGTATACGAGAGGGTTATCGGGAATCCCAGTGCACACCATCCGATTTGAAAATACGTATTCACTTCTACACAGCAAAACTCTAGCTCAAAGTGTGGTTGAGATGAGTGTGGAGACTATGCATTTCTGAAGAGAAAAGAAAGTCAACCACGAGGTTAGCAAAATTTTCTATCAGTTATCTAAACAATGCGTCATGAAAAGACCCTATGAATTGACAATTTGACAGCCAAGGAAGAACACGCAAAACTGATCTTCACCTCAAGTCGTTTATGACAAACGGTGCTTGAAAACGGAGTACCTCAGAATGCGATGCATCAACACTGCAACGCGCCAGTCTTCTGTTTTAAAAATCGCACCGGTTCATGTTTCTGCTACTAACTGCACAAAAGAATCAATGTTTGCGAATATCAAATGACACCGCGCTCTCGTTACCTAATGATAGCACGATAACTTCTCTGCAGGTAACTCACCCTTCGGTACCAGCAGAATAATAACCAGCAGGATAGAAACAAAATGATAGCGCATTGTCCGTCGTACGAAAGGAAGCGACTAACTAAATCTCCACTCTGCTTACGAGGTCTCTTAATAAGAGCACTCTTGTTGCACTGGACACTGAAATATATCAACCAATAGGGATACGTGCACAAACGTGTGCTTTACATTCACAGCTGACCAATCGGGACCAGGGTGAGAAAAGCATATAGCCATACATAACGATGGCTAAACAAACAAACAGGAACGACAAACGCTAACCGAACACTAGTCGCATATCTTTTCAGTAAAGTACAGCGTTGCCCCGGTGTAACGGTGATACTACTGTTCGGGAACGCATGGTAGTAGTATATTTTGTTCTTGTAAATTCGCTTTGCGTCTGTTGAATGGTGGAATCTCTTGCCGAATTTGTTTAGTCGCTTTTAGTATTTGCATGGATTTGAGCAACAGTCAATGAATATCCGGGAAAGTTGAGGAGGACTCTTTCAAGAGAAGATGGATGTTCAGTTTTTGTAAATAAGCTGCATGTGAGAGTTTTGCTCCTTTATCTAATAGTCAGTAACTCGTTAATTGGCATTCTCTAATAAATAACTCTGCAGCGAACGCCTTCTCTTTTCATTTGGTGCCGTGCCAAGGATAGGAATGGAGATCCCGTGGCCACAACATTTTAGGGATCGGGATGTTCGGACTTCCTTGGGGGACTTTGAGGTGGTTGCGTGGGCATCTGGACTGGGGACCGACCGGGGTAATTTGGCGTCGCTGAAGACCATCCTCAGTAGCCGAGCGAAGGCCGCCCTGGATGCGGCCGGAGAGGCCCTCGAAAGATTGACTGGACCTCTGCGAAGGAAGTCCTTGCAGCAGAGTTCGACACACCGGTGACTCCAAGGAGGCTATGAGGTGGTTCAAGACGGCCGGAATGACCCATGGATCTGAGCCGTCCGTGTTCTTCGCCGGCCTGCCGCAATAGTTGGATCGGGATTTCCCGAGACTGGACGGAGTGTCGCATTACCAGTTACTTCTCGACCAGTTCGTCGAAGGCGTGCAGCCGGTGTTTAGTGCCTAATTGCCGTTGACGCGAGCTACTGGCCATTTGAGTGTGGAGGAGCCAAGCTGAACGCAGACCGTGCGCATCAGCCGTGAGAGGTGTGGGTGGATATCGACTGAAAATTGACAGGTTTTCACTCGATACGCCCAAGCGACATGTCCATGCATCAAGCATTCCTGATCAGCCCAGACATAGAACTGACAATAATGGGGGCGGCTTTTCTCAAGGGCACAGATTCCGTGATTGACCTAAAGCAGGGAACTCTGATGACAAGTTATGGCGTAATCAAGCTTGAAGGTTACCCAGGTACTGCCGTGAGTAGGCTGCGTGTCCATAAAGAGTTTCAAGAGATGTTGAAGAATGGCATCATCGAAGAAGTCAATAGTGTGTACGATTCCTCGGTTGTGCTTGTAATAAAGGTGAACGGAAATACAAGTTTTACGTGAACTTCCGGCGCTTGAGTGAAATGACCATAAATCGGGTATCCTTCGTTCCTTCGGTTGCGGAGATTTTCGATTCCCTCCAGCACTCCCGGCAATTCACCGTGTTCGACTTGGCTTCCGAATATTGGACCTGGAGGAAACGGCGTTTACAGTTGGGGACACCCAATATCAATTTAGACAAAGCCGTTTGGTTTGTCTGGCGCATCATTCACATTCTGGCGCCTAATGCCTAGTCTAGCGAAGGGACTCCAGAATGTTGTCGTATACGGAGACGATATAGCTGTGTAAAGCAATTCGGAATCAGAGCACGCAGTTCACTTGAGGGCTGCATTGAATCGGATCCAAGGCTGGCCTGCGGCTAAATGAAGCCAAGACACAGCTCGATCGGAGTTTGGTGACACTGCTGGGGCATATAGTGGGTCACAGAGAAGTTAGCCCACTGCCAGAAAAATTGGCAAAGATCAAGGATTGTGCTGCTCCCAATTCAAAGTGGTCTCTGCGGCAGTTTCTTGGACGAGCAGCATACTACAAGAAGTTTGTTAAGGATTTCAACACGATCGCTGCGCCAATGTGGGACATGCTCGGGCGAAATCGGAAGTTTGCATGGACCGGAGAGGCACATGAGGCTTTTGAGCGTGTCAGTGCGCGGCATCGGCACAGTCCTAAAGCAGAGGAATGGAGTTATCGAATATGCCAGTCGCGTCCTGACTAACGATGAACAGAAGTACTCCAGCATTGGGAAAGAATGTTTAGCGATCGTCTGGGCCCTGGGTAAGTGGAGGCAAAGATATCATGTCGAAACCGATCACAAACCCCTAGAGTGGATCAAGGCCATCAGAGATCCTTGCGGGAAGCTTGCGCACTTGGCACTTCGCTTGCAAGAGTACGACTTCACAATCCAGCACGTTGCGGGGTAGGACAATCACTTGGCTGATTGAGTGTCAAGACCAGCGGCTGAAGATGAGGTCCCCAAGTCCATGATTGGGGCCAACAGCCTTGTCATCGAACTGGATCCCGGAAGGTTGGTGCAACTCCAATGGCAGGATCCTGCGTTACGGATGGTCGTACCCGCCTTTTTGAATTTAGTGAGTATTGAGAACGGAGAAGGAGACAAGAAATTTCCAGAGTCGCTTTGATCGCCTGAGGCTGAATAAAAGCTGGCACACTATCCTAGAACGCCGCGGATTCGGATGTTGCGCTGCCCGTGATACCTCGCGTCTTGAGACAGTATCTTAGCGTTAAACGACACGAGATGGCTTACACAGGATGCACCAAGACGTACGACTTTCTTCGGCAAAGGGCCTAGTGGCCCGGGATGAGAAGTGAGGTTATGAATTATGTGGTACCCTGTAAGCGTTGCCAACTAACGAAAGTGGATGCGATAGGGGCAACCTTCAAATAGAGCCTATTCCTGTCCCAGAAATTGGCGAGTTGTGGTCAGTTAACGTCATGGGTCCCTTTCCGGTGACAACCAGTGGGAATCAATACATCGTGATAATGACAGAACACCTATCGTGGTGGATCGGGGCGGCAGCCGTGCCTAATCAGCCGGCGACGACGATCAGCGGAGTGGTAATGAACAAAATCGTGGCCAACCACGGTTTGACAAAATAATCCTATCCGATCAGGAGCCTTGGTTCAGATGTGGTTTAGACGGTGCACCAGGATTGCTGCAGAACAAAGGTACTTTCAGTACGGATATCTTTAGCATTTCCAAAGTACATGTTGCGTGTGAAGTACGGTCTTCTACTGAACCGTTTATTCTTGATTGCAGTTTGTTCGACACGGTTTCACTTCCTGTAATGTCAGTCTAATTTGTTTTATCTCGCAGCCACTTGCACACAAGCAAACGGACTCATTGAGATTCTGCCTTGTCTTGGTGGTAATGATTGCTCCGTTGACCTTCCAGTGCACATGTGCTGGAGTGGCATTTACCAAGAGCAGTTTCTAACTAGGATAACCTGCTTTTGGAAATGACCAGGTGATTGAGAGATATCCTATCTCCGTGACTTCTTAAGTAATCCATCTGACGCCCACTTTCTTCTTCTTGGTTTCTTTCGAATTTGGCGTTCTTTTATTTCTTTCGGTGGATACTCCTAAGGCACTCAGCTTACGGTGCTCGTTACCTAATGAAGGAAAATAGTTCCTACCCATGAGACCCGCTGGATCAATTCTGTAGTGGTGTCTGTCGGCGTATCCAGATCGTCCGGAGAAAGCTTTACGGATCATCGTGTTGACTGAATGTGACACGGAGTTAGCTTAAATTACGTTTCTTCACATGATGTTACTTCGCCGCTAGTGCATTTCACACAGACAATGTCGTGCTCAGTATCGCTGGATAGAAAGTGTCCTTCTGAGGATAGAACATTTTATGTACAACTATGGATTAAAATCAGCTTCTAGGAGCCTGCAAACAATGTTTTCACGCATTGAAGCAGCCTATCCAACCTTGAGCGATGTGTTTCTTACAAGTTCCCTGAGAATAACATGCGAAATGAGGGCACTCAACCACATAAAGCAAAGCGGTGCATTTTATTTACACACATAGACAAGTGGGTTCTAATAGAAACTACGAATGTTTGACCCCCTGCTTATGACATTCGAAAAGCTTTTAAGGAATGTCTCCATAAATGGTTATTCTCACCATTGCATTTTAGTCACTATATAGTAGGCCAGGTTTGTACGTCTTTTAGAGAGACAAAATATAACGCATAAGATATTGCATTACCCAGTTCAACAGAGTAATTCGGTTCCAGCAATACATTTATATCATTTTGGTTGCTCGCTAGCCCCGCAACACATAAAGTTGAAAAACCTGTCCAGCAAGACGTCACATGCAACCAGTGAGACGGTTTCCCGTTATCGGAGCTGCCGCGTCGTCCACGCTGTCGTCGGTCTTCGGATTGTAGTCGAGTTCCATGTATGACCACGTCAAATTCGAGTTTTCTGTGCCCAATGTATAATATTATCGACAAACACCGTCTGCGTAGATAAGCGTGTCTTGCATAACCTTTTACGCCTTAGAATGAACACTTTATTATATAGACAACCACAGGCTTTGAAATCTGTTTTTTTCATTTGGTGATTTGTCAGTGCCGTTAGTGATTTGTTCAAACCTCTCATTATCACGCATTGTGTGCTTATGCCAGAATGAAACTGTCTGCATTCGTATGTCAACAACGCTATTTTTCAAATGAAGGCTTTGATATCTCTGAGAACGGTGTTGTAGATATTATTGTATCAAATCTGTTGATGATCTATATGATTTCAGATCGGTCCAGTCAACTCATTGCTTGTGAAGTTTTGCCACGTGGTACATTAATATCATCATCATCATCATCATCATCGGCAACAAGGATACTGGTTCGATTGCGGCAGTCTAATTTCAACGAGTTCATCACATTCGGGTATCTAATTAGTAATGTCTAAACAGTTGTCTATCAACCTATCTGATGCCATGGTTCTTGCTTCTGAATTCAGCCATCTTCGCTCTACTTGGTTGACTATGCACGATAACCTCAAGACACATTTCACCTCTTGACTCCAAAGTATTCTGCATGTGGAAGCTCGCTTGTTTGGTACTCCTGACTACTGCAATTCAGTACCTTTTTATTTTTCCTACAGCCGGTGGCAGAAGTATTATCAGATTTTTCACTCATCGCATGCATTTTTTGCAAAATCGTTGAACTCAAACTCAAAATAGCTTTCATCTATTTTTTTTACAACGAGGTGGTCTTATGAACCCTTTCAGAGAGCAATGAAACATACCAGAATGTAAGGTTAGCAAGATTTGGCAGTGTTGGCCACGCCCAAGCAAAAACTAGAATGTGTGTATATTTGCCCGCTTCACTAACACCGTTTTGAAAAACCGAGTTCGCCGTGGGTTGTATGGCGTGTCAGGTTACCTTTCTAGAGAGAGGTACAGGTCAAGCGTTGATGTCAACGAATCAACCGGCAACTTATTTTCTCAGGTAATAATACCACATCACCTTCGCAGTCTTCACCTGGCAACATCTAGACCTAACCTGGCCTCAATTCCAACAAGGCATGTGATTCGATATCCTGTATTTCTATTTAAAAAAAACAGCCAAATATTTACTTGTCCTTGTCCGACTGCTCAGATATCTGCATATCACATGTCACCTTAGTAGAAACATGCCCATATGCTTCGCCATAATGGTTGCCCATTTTCCGACCATAACTTGCGCAGGTGGCTCCCAGGTACTATCTTGGAATCGTTTTGTGTATTCAGGTGTATCTTGTATCATCACCTTGGAAGTACACCGGTATTAGCTGCCATGCTTACCCATGGGCTACCTGTACAGCGTATCTGCGTCAGAATAACACATTTCTGGTATGCTTTCGAATGCATGATTATGCGTTTCCATATTCTGCCAACCGATAATCTATCCATGGAGATTTCTGTAACTGCACAACCACTGAAGCTGTTGACATCGGTATTGCGGTATGCTAGGAGATTTTGAAATATGTAATGGTAAAAAACGAGAAGTGTCGTAAAGCTGTATTGTTTTATTTTGAATCATTAACAGTGCGCAACTCATGAAACCACAGGTCGGTCTATCCAACATCCAAGTTTTCAACTACGAGCTTCGGATCAAAACTGTGACTGACTCGCACTGAGAGAGGATATAGCGTCAGTCGTCCTTCAGTCACGGGTCATCGGGTCACGTGGATACTGGCTAGTTTAGTCACGAATTATCAGATTGAGGCTTCACTTGAACAACACGTATTTGGAGAAAATGCATCCCGCGATCTGGAGCACTTTGTCCCAGCAGCCGGATGAATCGTGAAAAATTTGGAATTCGGTGACTCACTGACATATAACAGGACAGTGCCGCCATCTATGGACAATCCCCAGAAACTGCGAATTACGTGATATTTTGCAGTTCCGTAATGGGAGGCTTTTGTACATAAACTGCCAATACTCAAGATAAAAAATTTCAACAAATTGGACAATCTTCGTGATCTGGTTTGAGCGAACAATTAATTTGCTGAACGTCGCGTCCGCACGTTTAAGAACTCTGCTCAGTTACTCGATGTAACTGACTACTGTTACCCGCCCTCTGTGAAGAAGCTCTCCATCGGGAGGCCGTTCCAGTTTTAGGATCTCGGCTGACAAACAAGAGGCAACTTAAGTCTAATGTCCGACTTATTTTCCTCTCCTCATCAGCACATGGTAAGAATTACATAAAAGTTACTGCGAAGTCATCTTATGAAATTCTTTCGCGGAATCTCAAAAAACGTTTCCGTCTGATTTAACATTCCACCTTCTCAACGCGTCAGGTAATTCAGACACTCGATCTGATTGCGCAAACAAATTTTCGCTTTCTGAAACAGTAAAGTCCGTGTTGGAAACTACTGGTGCCACCCCTTCGGAGACAAACACATTGTGGAATAGCTGTAGTTGATTGAATCGCCATCCTAATAACATTAGGGCTTGGAAGAGGGGAGTAGTTCTATTCACCTGGTGAACGGTTCAAAGGTTGTCCGCACTGCGAAGCAGCTGTGGGTAGAACGGGGTGTAACCCGAGGAAATATAATTCTCATTTTTACGCATTCAATTTTCCGATGTCAGCAGTTTTCAGTACTGAGTGGGAAGTTATATCTGAAATTATTAGTGAATGAAGTCTACCCCCTTTGATACCAGTGTAACGGTAGATGCTTCTGATGGGGCATACGAGTAGCATGTGGTTTCTCATAAATCCGCTTGGCGTCTATTGAAGAGTGAGATTTATTACGGAATTTGTGGAATCTCTTTGTAGCATTCGTTTAGAATTTAGTGAGCGTCTATGAATATCCGGGAAATTTTGGGTAGAAAAGTTTGAGAAGATGATGGATACACAGTTTTTATAAGCAAGGCGCATATGATAGTTCTGCTTCCCCGTCCAATAAGCTGTAACTGTTCAGTCTGTGTTTCTCAATACATAACTCTGCAGCGAAGGCCTTCTGCCTTCTACCAGTAGGTAAAATGGGACCGCGGATACGGCAACCGTGAAAGTGATTATGTAAAGAAGACCATGCAGTCAGTTGATGGAAAAGTCGCACATGTATTCGTCCGTTGCAGAGGCTAGAATTCATATGCATGTATTCGTCCTTTGCCCATACCTGCTCTTCTATTTCTGGCGGGAAGCATTCTCGGCATTGCAGTAGTACATGTCGGCTTGAACTACAGTCGTTGTTCATCAGTGTTGAACACGTTTGGTCTAAAGCGTTTGGTTGACTAGATTACCGTAAATTTTGGGCCAGCCTACCGCTGCAGATGGTGGATTAAAACGTTTAAATGTAAAGCCAATTTGAGTTTGCCAGACTATGTCCACCATATAGCCACTGACTTTGTGGTCCGCTCATAACCAGTCATGATATCTTTTCAAATACGGGTGACAATTATACGACGACACAGTTGAATGAAACAAATGAGTTTGGGGCATTAATCGGAATAGAGCACGAAACCAAAATAAGATACAGTCATTCCGTGTGCACTGTGTGTGACACTGAGAAATTTCATACACAAGAAATTCAACCTATAATAGCGTAAATTAACGCTGTGCTTGTATGTTTAAAAAGTAAATTTTCAGAAACCCTGATACCTTTTATTTCAGCTTAATTGCTCCTTTAATTGTCTGTCATATATCCTTTTATTGGCGGAGTTTTCGTTTCCATTATTGCTATTATCGTTTTATTTTAATTATTTTATTATCTATGTATCACAGAGCTAGGTATATTTTATTATGTTCATACAAACTGCACGGGTCGGAACCAGAAATTCACAAATGGGTCTATGTGCATAAGGTTACAATTTTTCACTTAAATAACAAGTCGAATCTTGAAAAACCAATCGATTGTATTTCCCGGTGAATCAAAACACACCATTCCATTCAGAAGGATCACAGGAAAATGAGTCTTCGGTTTACAAATTGTTGTGTTGCCAGTTTGCATCAACATTAACCTCGTCATCTGATTCTATTCTATGGGCGAAATAAAACATTAGTTTGAGGCGTGTTTCCTCGTGAGAAGAATACTGTCATTCAAATGTGTGTTATGCTATGCAAACATACGACAGGAATAAATGGGTTAATCTGATTGGAATAACAAGAAAAGCAAGTTGTCGGTAGGCATGAATGATGGAATTTTATATCTGGTCCGCTACAAAACTAATACATTCACACTGACCTCTCCTTTTCGGATCTACGAAATCCAACCTCACTATATGACAATCCACACCAAAGACGTTGGGGTATCTGGATGATGACAACGCCTGATCCATTGCAGAATCCACACAAACGACCGACTGCTATCAATGGCCAATATCACTCATTGATCCAACGGGCAAGGCTGTTGACAAGAGTAATGCGATGTTTAGGTGAACGTGGATGGCGGGGAGCGGGACTTCTCATTTCAGAATGTCACAAGTTTCGTTATTGCTAGGTTTAATTGAAGCCGTGGTTTGTTGAGAACTGGTTTGAGAAAATGCTTTTCAGATGCGGACAGAGAAGACCACCTGAATGTTTGTCCCGGCCAAGGATTTAACCGCGTCCAATGCAAACATTGTAATTTTTCATCATGGGTTTATACACCAACGCTCAATTATTTTCGTCTTCATGCAAAAACAGGAAGTAATTTCGTCAAAAATAAACCTTATTGTTTTAACATACTTTACACTGTTTTCAGCTGCAGGTATAATAGTACGCAGATCGAGAGTACTATTAGAATTTTGAATAAAACTCCGAAAGTAACTGAACACATCAAATAGGAATGTTTATCGTGAGGAATCTAGGGTGAACGTTGTGGGTGCACACAAACGCATGCCTCAACCGTTTGACATTGATGCAAGGTTGCCTCACTAATTTTATTTCTCTGGACAAATGTCATTGTGCACCTGTTTGCTCACCTGAATTGAAAATATATTTTTCTTGCTCTTTTTGTTGTACATTTTGATCTAGAGATTGAGCATACAATGTTGAAAGGGTTATGAGCTCATCGGGTGGGACGTAGGAAATATTCTAACCGGTGAAATTTGAAATATCAAAAGGAATTTCCATCGTTAGTGACAATCATCAAGTGCATACTCTCGGAGAATGCAGAAATGCAAAGTTTCATCGAGAAAACCGGCATGTATAGGATCGTGGAAATCATGTATTGGTTCGTGAGTACGTGCGATGGCACATGAGCTGGCATTTATTGGTCTGGATTCTGTCTGTATTGGCCCTACGAGGAGTCGCTGCCAGCTTCCAACTCTGTTCGCTAAGTGACTACACAATATTAGCAAAATATGTTGCGATGAATGTTGCATTTGCTGATGTAACTTGGGAAATACTTACCTTAAAGTATTTTTCACCAAAAGAAGTCACTAGAATTTATTGGAGGTAGAAATCCAGATATGGATCATCGAAAAATGATGTCAATGAAGTACGTCGGCCAAATAAGAGAGATTACAATGACCCTCACGAGGGGATGGTAGCGATATTTGGAAATCAGGTAATATTTCATAAAATAAAATTCCACTGCTGAATCTCGCTAGCGGTGCCACTCAAACTGCGTTTCCGACGTCACCGGAATAAATACCTGTTTTAACCACCAATCAAATTGGCCTAATATTCCGGGCACATTTCGAACAGTTAGCTGTTATTGCAACGACAAAGAAAAGGCTTAGGGCTATTCACCAGCGTTTAAATGCGACGTTGTCTCTTTGCCGCTGTCAACAATGCAAACATGAGTGCATTATTCTACATGTTGACCTCATGAATCTTCAATATGAAGTATAAAATTTAAAAAAAAACAGACATAATCATCCTCTCAAAATTTGACTTAAAATGTTCCCTACAATCAGGCATGAAACGCCTTCGAATTGACAAAAGGGTTTTTGTACGGGGTATTTTGTCAAAAGGTCTTTTTTAATAGAAGGAAACTAATCGCCACTGCGTTCGGTAATGTTCTTTCGCTGAACGCTCATTGACGAATCGATTCTGCTCGGAATTTTGTTAAACCCGCTCATTTCAGCAAGCTGATTGATGCGCCAGCAAGCTCACGTCTTGAAAAGCTTTCATTTGCATTGCAATTATTTATCATTTGTCTGGTTGTATTAATGTTGAATTTTGCATAACCCGCACTGACCGTTGCAAGATAAGCTGTTGAAAATATATCACCACTCTGGTGTGACTGTCTGCTTCGCCAGATATCAGAAAAGTACGGCCCTTCGCATACGAGAGATTCAGCCGAGTCCAGTCGAATCCGTCGTTGTGATGTTCGCCAACAGAAACGTAAGGTGGCGTGATGCAGCACGTCTTGTTAAAGCGGAACAATATAAACGGGGGATTCCATGGAATCTTGTTGAGATTTTGCTCAAAACAACTCGCATTCAAACGACAGATTTGACCAGTTCCGTCCAACTTGGATTCAAGTTGAACCTGAGGTGGCGGAAACTCGGGGACTGATTAGTCCATGTTTTGATGAGCTGCATGGAAGGCAAAACAATCTTGAAAAACCAATCGATTGTATTTCCCGGTGAATCAAAACACACCATTCAGAAGAGATTGATCACAGGAAAATGAGTCTTCGGTTTACAAATTGTTGTGTTGCCAGTTTGCATCAACATTAACCTCGTCATCTGATTCTACTCTATGGGCGAAATAAAACATTAGTTTGAGGCGTGTTTCCTCGTGAGAAGAATACTGTCATTCAAATGTGTGTTATGCTATGCAACCATCCGAGAGGAATAAATGGGTTGATCTGATTGGAGTAACAAGAAAAGCAAGTTGTCGGTAGGCATGAATGATGGAATTTTATATCTGGTCCGCTACAAAACTAATACATTCACACTGACCTCTCCTTTTCGGATCTACGAAATCCAACCTCACTATATGACAATCCACACCAAAGACGTTGGGGTATCTGGATGATGACAACGCCTGATCCATTGCAGAATCCACACAAACGACCGACTGCTATCAATGGCCAATATCACTCATTGATCCAACGGGCAAGGCTGTTGACAAGAGTAATGCGATGTTTAGGTGAACGTGGATGGCGGGGAGCGGGACTTCTCATTTCAGAATGTCACAAGTTTCGTTATTGCTAGGTTTAATTGAAGCCGTGGTTTGTTGAGAACTGGTTTGAGAAAATGCTTTTCAGATGCGGACAGAGAAGACCACCTGAATGTTTGTCCCGGCCAAGGATTTAACCGCGTCCAATGCAAACATTGTAATTTTTCATCATGGGTTTATACACCAACGCTCAATTATTTTCGTCTTCATGCAAAAACAGGAAGTAATTTCGTCAAAAATAAACCTTATTGTTTTAACATACTTTACACTGTTTTCAGCTGCAGGTATAATAGTACGCAGATCGAGAGTACTATTAGAATTTTGAATAAAACTCCGAAAGTAACTGAACACATCAAATAGGAATGTTTATCGTGAGGAATCTAGGGTGAACGTTGTGGGTGCACACAAACGCATGCCTCAACCGTTTGACATTGATGCAAGGTTGCCTCAGGTTCGGCGCCTCCTATCATTGTGAATATTTTCATATTATTGTACAGCGTACACTTGAAGTAAACGGCATTCGTATTGAACAAAGTTTATACGTGAAATAGTTAGATTGTCACGTTGGAGAACTTACAATCACCAAGTCGAGTCTTTTCGGGTTTGCGATGTCCTCAGCAGCTACGCGAGTAAGCTAAACAAAATAATTGACACGAAAAATTTGGGCAGTGAATTTTGATTGTTCGACTGAGCAGCAGAAACAATTTTCCATCATTGCTGTTCAGTTTCACTCCCTACCTATGCAATTTGGTTAATCTCTGGTTTCAAACATTTGACTTGTTTTTACGGGAGCAAAAGTATTGATCGTTTGACTATCTCAGATCCCGAGTGTTATCAATACAAATTAGTACACTGTATGGAGGTCTTTAAGGCACAAGTAGATTGGGTTATTGCGAGTAATGGTGGGTTGCTGTCCGCCAAATAATAAATCATGGTCTTGGCTGACCGAGGATTTTTTTTTAAAAACTCTGACAACGCATAATATTTGTATCGGTTCTTGGCGTTTGAAGATGGTACCGAGTTGCCGGTAGTGCAGCCATCGAATTGGGCTGATTCTAAGGGGTTCAAACCGGGAAATCATTTGGCTCATCCAGAACAGGTCACTTCTGATTAGGACACTGTTTGCGTATCAGCTTAAATAGTGTCTTCATTAGAATATTTTTAATGATTTTGGACATTCTGGGTAGCAGCCGCAAAACTCACATTTAATTCTTCACCATATCTCTGCGGAAATGAATAGAAATTTGAAACCCTATAAGTTGTGTTGACTTTACGACTATGATGCATACATGCTTCTATTTTCTCTAGGTATAATTTTTACACAGAATAGCATTGATGTTGTTGAGACAAGTGGCAATAAGGGAGCGTCCAGTAGTATGAAGTTTTGGTACCAAAACTTTTGATTTTCGGATTCTAAGCCAGTATCGTGGAATCCTAAATGGACTTCATTGGTGAACCAGAGTAACGTTCTCTACCATGTACTCGAAAATAGTAATTTTAACATCATAGTGACTTGGGAAAATAGTGACTCAAAGCATTCTCGGCATTGCAGTACATGTTGGCTTGAACTACAATCGTTGTTCATCAGTGTTGAACACGTTTGGTCTGAAGCGTTTGATTGAGT
>NW_008752033.1:9932-21927 GCF_000715545.1 Opisthorchis viverrini | reverse complement strand
TTATGCAGAGTTTCAATTTATGGTAGAACACATTAGCGTAACATTTGTATCAGCTAAATAAATCAGGGCTCACGCTGGGTGCGATAAGCCATCGGTTGAGTTTATGTTTGTTGATTATGGATTTGTGCATGGCGCGTGAGTCTATGATGACGTCTTATCTCGCATCACATTTACCATGTCACAGGGCGTTGAAAGCAAGTTGAGAAAAGAGGGGTTTTGACGACTGTAATTACAACAACGCGCACCAGGGAGTTTTAAATAGCGTTATCCCTACTGCTTTAAGGTACTGAAGAAGTGCTTGTGTGTGGATGGTTGCAATCTCATGTGTGGCGGGAGATGAGGGTGGGAAAATTAGTGTCAGGAATATAATGGACCATGGATGGGTTCTGGTGTAGCGTGTTCATCGTCACAATACACTAAAGGCGGTGGATTTGCCCAATTCTTCATTGTGCATTTATGAGAGACTTTAGAGACCATCCATCGACTGACTTAGTGTGTAACCATGTGTCTGTAGTCAGTGAGTTGGTGCACCAACATCCAGAGTGTTCACAATGCCATGTCGTAATGGTTACGTGGATCTTGCTTCGAAGACCTATTTCGACACTCCAGTTGGTCTACACCTATTGAAGCACCATCCAGAATATTTCTGCATACACCAACATCATTGGTCAACTCTGTGGCCACTTACCGTAAAGGGTGTTTCCTTTCAAAATTGATCAATGTAATGCACAGGTAAAAAAATACAGTGTGACCATGTGAGTGATTCGTACACTTCTGCCTACCGAAATCACGTGAGAAGCAGAGTGAAAGGGGAGGGAAATGACAAATTAAAGCAGAAAATAAATAAGCTCAAAAATACGTTGATCAAATTGGTAAAAAAATATTAATTCTAGGCTTGCTCGTGAGGTTTTCCGAACACAGCTTTCCCGTGTAAATCAAATGTTAACCCGGTGAAGAATACAGAGCCCGAAAAATTGTCGACCTGTTTTCTAAATATCTGTCTAACAAAGCACAGTTCTCCCTCGGATTTGTCAGTGGTACCTTTGGTCGGCAACCTTTTTCATTTTGTTCCCTAACATAGACTTCACCAAATGTATCAATAATTGGAAATTTTCATTTATTCATTGTTTTGATGGAATACCAGGATCAAACGAATCAGGAGAAGGAATCCCACATTCTTGTCTTTCAGGTAGGTGGCCACAGATTCTATGGTAACGAGCACAAGCATTTCTTCAAAATGACACATTTTACCTATGAGGAAGAAAGCTGAATTCCAGCAGATAATTAATATCAAGGTTCTCTCTATTGCCAGCGCATGTTTTCATCAAGGTTCCTCTATTGCCAGCGCATGTTTTCCTTCTCCTATATTGCAAATGTCTCATCCCGTCTTCCCAATGTACTGTCCTGCTAACTGCCACTCGAGTCTGGACCTTAGTTTGGGCAGTTTGCATTGACACTGCCCCCAGGCGTTTTTCTCAGATTGTCTTGGTTTTCGGCAATATCCCTGGAATGACGGATCTCTGTTAGTGATTTACTGCTTTAATGTCCATTGAAGATAAACTCAACGCACTGAGTAATCAAGCCCAGTTGCTTTGTTATCCAAAATCTGGACCAGGACGGAAGATGTTGGACGAGAGCTTCAGCCTTCCGTCCACTACTTTGTCATCACTCGTCAGATTTCGATTCGCGAATAAGTTTGTGTTCCCTTCGGTATTCATCTTGCACTAGATGTGTGAACTTCGTCTGCAGTAATTACGAAAACAGCTCTAAGAGGAAATCAGTAACTAATCATGCCTCCTTCTCTGTAGGGTCGGACTGTAGTGGAATATTCATAGTAGTAGCATCTATTCGTTCTCAACCCTCAATCAGTAGTGCCAAGTCCACCGAACAAGGTGCCATCTCCCTGCGTAATGCTGTTGTGTACACTTTTACCCAAGCACATTCCCTTCGGACTATATAATCATGTTATCATGTTGTAACAAAAACTTAGGTGCATACTCAGAGGTGTAATTTTGGGGGTGAACATCGAATGTTCCGCATTCATGTGTATGTCTTCCAGGACGATGGCTTGCAAAGTGTCAATGTAACTGTCCTAACTGATTTGGTGAGGGACACACTTTCCATGGCATTAATATAGTGTATACACAGATCTATTTTGACGTGCAGCTTACCGAGGTGAATTAGTGGTGTGGCACCAATTTCAGTTTGATTTCAGACGATAGGGATTCCCGTTCGTGAATAACAGAGTTCCATAGACAGCTAAACTCAGATTTTATGTCTCTGCGTGTTTATCCTCGTTTCTGGAGTGGCTGACACTTCTAAATCCCACATAAATATGTCAAGGGTTGTAGAGTCCGTTTCCTCTTCGATTTGTGACAACTTCGATTCATTTGCGATTGGTGCTCACATGGATACTTTGCGTGCAGTATAGTCTAGGCGGGATCACGATGGTCCTAGATTTCCTTTAACTCACTGATCGGGTATGGGATTATTCCACATGTGCAACTCATACGAATTCGTATAGATTTTCATTGTGCAGAGTAAACAGTGCAAAGTCATGTACAAAGTCATGCATTCCGTAGGAAGGACTCACCATAATCCTCTAGAAAAACCAATGGAAATCTGAAATCTGTCTGATCTGGGCAAAAGACCGACTTCAATGGTTCTGATATAAAGCACATATTTGGTCCGACCTCGATTACTGGGTGAGAAAAACTTTTTGCGCCCAACTGGTTTCATCCGGGAGATTTGAAGACTTCCCAAATTTGTATTTCGTGGAACGATTTTTTTGCAAAGGCTTCCAAACCAAACTTCACTACATGCTTTCAGCGTGAGTGGACTCATTTTTCTCCCACTGACAAAGTGGAGACGCTCAAAAACCTACTGTCTTACACATCCATGAATTTCGAACAGTAAAGACAGTAATGGACCGTGTCATCTGAACTTCATTCAATATATGTAGGCTGAATTAAATGAAAACCTCGAAATAGCATAGCCTAGATTGGACTCGTAAAGACTAATCCAAACGTCAAAATTTTTAAGGAAACTTATTACGTTTCATTCGTTGGCCTCGAAAACCGACAGGCGGAGTTTAGCTGTGAACCGTAACTGCGACGTACCCGTTTACGCCTGGATCATTTTTGAAGGCTGCACAGTTTGCATCAACAGGTTTTCACATATTCATCTATTCAAATGATTAATTTGTGTTTGCCATGTGATGTGGTTAAAACAAAATTTTATTCAAGATTATAGGGTAGTTGAAAATGGCGTTTATAAGGGTACCGCTTTTCTGGGGATTCGGAATTTCAGTGACTCGTACTGTGCTTTTTCCTATGAATGCACATTCTCAGGAGGGGGGTGGGCGCATTCAAATGTCTTTGTTAATGAGAATAGTTCTCTTTGTGTGAGTGTCCAGCCAGCAAATATGCGCACGTTTTTTCCGCTGTAGGCTTTACTACAATTTTTCAATTAGAACAGCCGAAACAGTTGATTTGATCAACTTGTATTGCTAGACGCGGCGTGTTTTTCCATCCAGTTACATCTTTTCAAGTCGTATTCCTACCAACTGTTTCCGGGTAACTATCCCTGTACACCCTCAGAGACTAGTGCGAACGATTGCAGGCGTCACTAAACCAGGAAATATCTTCCGTTGACCCTCAATCAGATTACCTCCAAGGCTATTTGGCTGTAGGTGATATGCGTGTGTTTGTTGTACATTTGGCCGTCGGCTGACATAACTGCAAACACGACTAGAAAACCCGACCTGGGGAAAAGTTGAAAAACGCAAAATTGGAGTTGCAAAATAGTGAAAAACAGTGCACTCATCAGTTATCAAAAGTCAGATTATGATTTAGAAAGCATACAAGCAACCAAGCCTACATTTCTGACGATCGCAAGCTGGTGTAGTTTTGTTCAAGTTTACTTTCTACAGAGCAGCCCGAGAATTCACAAAAATTGCACATAAGCTTTATATATATATATATATATATTATATACACCAAAGATAGCATCCTGTTGACAAGGAGCAAATTGAATGAAGCGTTGTTTCTTCGTTTTTCACTGTGTGGACAGAACATTCTTACTTCGATTATATAAATATATTTCCATCTACATTGCTGCTAAATGCTCGTCCACTCACCCCTTAGTTTCATCAAGAGTGCTGCGGGCGACAAAAATTGAGATTAGGTGGACGGACCATTGGGCCTCGATCTTCGAGAAGCGTCCAAGTGACTAACATTAAATGGAGCTGAATTGTTTTGCCGCCAAACAAACCCACCATGGTTTCAGACAGTTTTGTATGTAACCTGTGACATATTTCTGGGCATAGTTTCGCTTTTGAGTAAGTATGTAAGTAAGTAAGCTGGTTGATTTGGCTTTGAGGCAGTCATGGAACCAATCCGTGAGATGTCTTGTGCCTAGCCGAGTTGATCAGTACTGGGTCAGTCCGTGCTCCTGCTTGCCGATTATTGGGGGCAAATAGCATCTACAGTAGTTTGGTTAGGAGGGAATTGTCCTCCTGTTGAACCCGGATAGCTTTCGGCTTCGATTTTATCTGTCTAGGACTCCCTAATGCAATATTCCTCCTAAAGAAAACTGGTCTGGAGTTGGTGGTGTGGGTGGTTAATTTGGATCTAACTATCCTTGTACTCTGTACTTTTAGACCGTTTTGCTGATAGCCGCACACCACCTCTTGGCACCTCGGTTGATCTAAAACCGCTCTCCACACGGTTGCCATTTCTACTACCTCTATTCTATTCAGGCTGCGGTCCTTGGCAATTCCCGCCGTCTGGGACATTGGTATCTGTGATGTAAACATTGACAGAGCTAAGAGCCTTGAACACATTAAACCATAATGAGGGTATAGTAATTACGAAGGCCGACGGAAGTAAGCCCACGGTTGTCATGAGTTTAGATTTGTTTAAATCATGCATCTAGTTGTACACCTTTCTCAAATCTATCGGTGTGGTGTTCTTTTCTGAAGCCAAAATAATCATGAATATATTACATATTTTATAACCGTCGATCTAATCAAGCGTTTATAAAGTGAAAACCCTCTTCCCGGGATTATTTGGCTTTTGCCCTTACGATATTCATCACTTCTGTCTGTGTTACCCAACCTCACAGTTCACTTTACTGCAACGACGTTATGGAAAGTGATTTTTTGGCCAACTTCGGTCCGACAGATCGCAACGGGTGCAGTCAAGTAAGAGAAATCCATTTCCTTTGTCACTTTGTTGACGTTTCCCTTGTAAATCAGCTCACGTGCAACGTGGCACAGGGCTTTTGCCTCATAGTGCTGAAAAGTGTTCGACAGCCCATGACCGTTTTTCCATTCTTGAGGCTCATCAAGAAGACGCAGTCCCCAAGTAACCATGAACATTATTTTCTACTTGCCTGCGCTGATTCCATGAGACCTAAGTTGGGTGAAACCGCGTTTTCCAGAAAATGTGTTGTTTGAGAGTTTTTATGAACTGCAAGCAGTGCAGATTTAGATCAACTCTACCACGCATAAAATCAATAAACTACCCCTCACTTTGTCGGAGTATTGGGGTTAATCAACACTCGAAAACTCGCAATATTTTGAAGACAGAAGTCTTCATAATTTATAATGACGATTACCACGTCGAATTTCAGGCAGGCATTACTCACTCCCTTTAGGCGTTAAAACTGTAAATAAAAGTCACTATATGTTATTCCAAGGGCAACACACTAAAAATATTTCGTTAACAACACAGTTATGAGTTTTCAGGTGGGGCATCTCCTTCACGTTTTGATGCGTGCAAAATCGCTGCTGGATAAAGGCCTGTGGCGTCTACATCATATAAAACGGCAACATTGATACGTTCTATCTGATGGAATTTTCCAGCGGAGTAAGCAACCACGCCTATACCGCTAACGCTAGCCAGGGAGGAACGAACCCAGATAACTTCGATGCGGTATTCTCAGTATAACATGGAACATCCATTCGAAGCGTATCACCGCATAGTGATGGTTGGGACTACGGTCAGTATTCCAAGGAAGACACTGAAATTCGCTTTGAAGGTTCTACCAGAGGTAGAGGTCGTCTAAACGACAATTCCCAAGGAAATTAAAACAGTCAAAACACTACAATCAAGCATCTCACTGACAGTGGTCCATGGTCCAGACTATAATGTCACCAATTTTACAGCGACGCTCTCAACCTTAGATTTGGATTGTATTACACACCAAGCGATGCTATATCAAATTGTCGACACTACCACGAATCCTGCTACTGCGAAAACAGGAATACTGTCACACAGAAAACTACGGTGGTGTGGCGAAGTCTGGATGGTGCGTGGTTTGCTTTTTCTAGTACAAATCATTTTGGCTTCGTTTGATGTTGACTCGCATTAGGAGAATGGTCCTACAACGTTTTACTCAATCTATTCAGCTTATCAAGAGGGCATTATTCCCGTCGGTGAAAACTCATATTTTACGCAATAAAAATACAGTTGGAGTGCATTTCAATCTAACTGGAATATTTCTGACTGTCATTCGTAAAAAAAGTTTCCTAATTAGTGGTTCAGTAAAGAAAGCTGCAGTAGATTTGTCGTTCGTTAATACTCCCAAGAAGAAGAACCAAGGCCTCAAGTCACACCAGTTGATTTTATGTCTGCACAAAATAGCTGCATGGAATGATGGTTTCTAGAAACTCGTGAGCTTTCGTTCTCATTGTTGTGTGAGTCAAATGTAGCGAGACACCAACTTTGGGACTTGATGTTTGGCCCGATTATCGTGGGAGAGATTATCTGGATATGCTTTGTTGGTCTTGATAAAGCCGGTAGTAATCTTTAACACATACAACAGGTATTAAAATTTAGCTCTGCAAACGTTTTGGCAAACGTCACTGCTATCTACAGTCTCTACTTGGGAGATTGATAGTGCACTTCAGGATCGGTAACAAAACCACCGGGGGTATCCGCGCTTCCAAAAGGGTCCAGTAGGGTTAGGTTCTCCGTCAAAAGTTGTTTGAGGCGCATCTAAACGCCTGCATTTTAGCTGATTTTTGCAGCAGAACACAGTTTGGAATTAAGGCGATCAAACCAATACATTCTAACCAGATGGCATGCTGTGATTCTCGGCTTGATGCCGATCATCACCTGTGGGGACTAAGGTGTTGTATAATTATTGTCCGCTCTCTTGAGTCCTAAACAGTAGGCTGTGATATCGAACGCATCGAAGTGGCAATATGTAGTTCCTACAAACAGATAATCCTAGGAATGTTCCTGTTTATCCTAGATGGCCACTCTGTACCTACACAAACTTGGTAGTTTGCCATCTCACTTCCTGTGCCCGCATAAGATCAACACAGAAAAGTCGAGCTGAAGAGAACGTTCGGGGACTTCGCTGAAGCCATGAGATTTTCATGTTTTGTATACCATTCAAACTTAGGAATCCGCCGAAGTTGTGTAACCTTCAAGGACTGTATCTTAACCGCCATTTTTACCTCTCCGATGAAAGTCATCAGCGAATCGAACAGGTTTTTTTGGAAACGGTGAAACTAAGTTTTAGGAACAGTGGATGTCACAGTTGTTCATACGCAACCAAATGATGTGGGTAGAGTTCGCAATCCGACTGACGTGCATCTTGACTATATTTCCTCTCCTGAACGTGTAGCTGAGTGGTAGACAGACAGATAGACAGACAGACAGACAGACAGAAATAAGAAAGAAAGACATACATACTGACACACAGTGAGACATGGATCTTGGGAGATATATATAGTGCGCCTGCCTGATTGTTTGACCGTCTCAGTAACTAGCTGACTGGCTGAGTGGCCATGTTAATTACTGGATAAATCCCTGACTGACGGGATGGATGAATGACTCAATGAATAAATGAAGGCATGTGCGTATAAATGCATGAATGACTGAGTTGTTTGTTCAGTTTGATGTTTCTACCAAGGATGTTCCGCCATCATTTCGAATCGGCTTGTTTGTAGAAGGGAACTGTCATTGGGGCATCTCAAAATGCTGCGTTGGAATTCGTGCAAAGTAGTACGTAACGTGAAACGTAGCATTCAACAATATTCGGTGTATTCTACGGATGATGGGAAATTTAATATAAACATTTGTTCCAGGTAATCCACGTAGTTCTGACAATGTCTCTCGCTAGTTAATTGTGTAGGTTGTTACAACAGTGAAATAAAATTATCATTCCCAGACTCTATGCAAACTGACCAAATTTCTGGATGTTGAGGACTGCAAATGGTGGAATGTAAACAATTGGATCACGGCTAACGGAATGCTTTCACTGAGTAACTAGACCATTACGGGGAATGTTCGATGTTTTTTCTCCGCTGATGTAATATTTATCAACAATCTTTGCAAAAACAAAAAGACGAAGGAAAATATCTTTACGTTGCGCTAGTACACAATTTCGTTCGTTTAGTTGGACGGATTGACCGATGGAATGACTACTGGTGATCTTGGATTAGGCTCTGCTTCGGTGAATATGAAACACTTATAGGTGTTTAAAGGGGACTTCAACATCGGAAAAAACAATATCGATTACGTAAGGGAACAATTTAAAAGCTCATATATTTGTCAAATCAGATCAGTGTTTTGCCGTGAACACTGGTTTGGATTGCACATTAGCTTGTCCGGAATATCAACAAAATGGCTTTCATCTAAGACAAACGTCGATTCCAAAGGGACCTAAATTATTAATAACAGTCACTATCTAAAAAACGTAATTGGTTGCGCTCAAATATATAGGCTTGCCTGGTTTTTATTGTCCATTCTTCAAATTTCAAGACATTTTAGCAGGTCGTTTCAAGTGATGGTGTGCCAATCCCAAAATGAACTTACGTAGTTGGCTTTTCGGAATGTTGTACTGTTGAACTTTTCATAAATGTATATGAAGTTGTGAATATAGCTAGTTACTTCTCGTTAGGAATGTAAACTTCGTTCAAACGAAATGCTTGCGAAGGCGTCTCGCATAAACGTAGCCTCGCATAAGAATGGGTATTTTGAGCGTGGGGAATCGCGATCAGTGCAACAAACCAGAGTCAGCAGGTAGTCCACTGCTATTCACATTTTGTAGCCAGTACTTGAGCTCCAATTCACGTCTTCTTCAACCCGTCCTACACAAAATCATGTGGCTACGTGGGCAAACTGCAGTCCTGACCATTTTGGAGATTACGACACTGCAGCTAAATGAGTAACAACCACCATGTCAGACAGCAACAGAATAGAATATCCACATTTGCAGTCCATCATAATTGTTGAATGTTTTTTTTTCGCCTGCTAGCCAATTTTCACAGCTCGGTGAAAATATAGGCACAACTGTTCCCTTCCAACAGAAATTCGGGTGGACACTTGGTGAAATCTCACCAACTAATTTCTAACCTATTGACCCCCCACAGTTCACTGATTACTGATTGACCAAAAAATGAGGCTGACAATTCGCCCACATTTCCACTATTCTCTTGGACTTCACTCGACATAAATAATTTCTACCCCGACAAAATTGCTAGTGTGTTTATAAATTGGCAACTCAGTGAAACTACTTTATACCACCATATTCAGGCCAACGGGGAACAGTATAGGTGACACCCACCCGGTCAAAGCATCCCCAAATTATGGAAAATAATCTCGCGGATTCTTCAACAAGAGGTTGTATTTCACGTCAATCCGGAATGGGAAAGTTTAACTTACACACACTAATGTTGCAGCATCAGCGCTCTCCAGGAATGTATTTTCGAGATGCAGCCCAACATTTCTGATGTTTATCTCCTGTTTATCCAGTCTCACTGTGTTTCTTTGAGGATTGCCTTCACGCCATGTCCGTTAATTCACAGGCTCTAGCAATCCAGTTTAACATTGCACTATCACCATGCCCAGCGTAATTGTTTCGAAAATACCCCTTGTTATAATGCATTTGGCCGTAGACAATAACCATTTCGCTTTTTGATCCTTTTAAGGGACATAAAACGGCTCCAGGTGACAATTCGCTTCTGCCGCACCTCAATCAGAATTAAGGTTAATTGATGTTTGCTCAAAGCAGTGTATTATCTCTAGTGAATAGAGGTTTATTGGAGAGGTTGTGAAATCAAGCAGGAGATCGGATATGATTGGAGGCTAAATACAACTTCGGGTTTCACAGCATCAAGTTCGTCGTCGCACTTCATGGTGACGGCAGAAACAATAGTGCGACCTTTTTATACATCCCCGAAGTAAAAGTTACCATGTTCTCAACATGATCTTAATTTTTGCTCTATATGCGAATAGTAAGCGAGGTCAGCAAGATGCATTAATGTCCTGCTTAAAACACATAGGTAGCTTGGACCAGGTACCCCGGCCAACAAATTCGTCGGGCACAATACTTTCCGTTCTACTTCTAAAATTACAAATCACATATCAATGGGGCAATCCTCAGTCAAGTTCAGTGGGAATTTAAATAAAAGTAGATGCCTCAGTCTCAGGGAATACTCTGATTTACACTCAGATTTGAGATAAATAGCAATAGTTTGCATCCTTCGCGTTATTGTTCAAGTTGACCTTTTCTTCACATCATTTTGGTTTTACAACAATTTGACCAATGTAAACAACATTTCGGCGATTTAACAATTTACTCAGCAGATGTTCAATTGAAAAAACTAAACAGTTTCTCAGGTCTGAACTTACGTGTTTCCACTTAAAATACGGAGCAGCGATGTTAAATACCATATGAATGTTTTGATCAAGTATCAATATGAGGTAAGATACTTGTCCAAAAAAGTTTGTATTACCTGAGATTGAATCAAAGTAGTCTTTCGTATTTGTGAGTTTGAGTACAGAGCTCATCGTGTTCCACAGCCATTGCACCACTCGAAGATCACTGGAAAACTGTGGACGATTTGGTCTTCTTGAGAATAAAGATGAAGGCACGTCCTTACGGTTCAGCCATACATGAACATATCATTTGGCTGCGTTTTCCAGTGTGCCGGCAATATTGCTCGAAACGCGTCGATGTTTCCGATAGTCTTGTGCTCAAGATAGTGGGCCGCAGTATCCACACAAAAACGAAAAATGCGGTGGCTTATTTTCAGCACATTTGCCTTAGTAGAATCGTAAACAATGAAGTAACCTGGGATTCTTCTGTATCTCTCAGCGAAATCAAGTGTTTTCAAACGACGTCCTCAAAAAAATTGCACACCAATTAGGCTAAACTGTCTTATGTGACATTTCAAATCACTGCTAGGTATCCGTTGTAAACAGTCAATTCTACGTACACCGCCGGTGAGAAGTACCAATCAGAAAGCTATTCATTCAATTGATCAGACAGGTAGAAGCATGTTCCGGTACAACTTGACCAAAAACATTGAAATACCTCTGTGTAGTATGGTCTGGAACTGTAGCAAGTGCTCAGGAGACCCGTGCTAAATGCCTACAGGTTTCCGGAAATCGACCAGATTCGGAATTTGGCAACACTAGTTGCAGCCAGAAGTAGATCTTTTATCTGGCAATAATATCTACCATTATTTATAACATAATGATGACAATATCTGGCAAAACATGGGACCAGTTCACAAGATGAAATTACCGTAGCCCCTTCAAAAAATTTCAAGCACACAGCCACAAAATTCATAGCGTGTTGTTGCAATTGTAAATATGTTTATGCAAAATAAGGATTTTACTGACTTGTTAACTTACTTTTTCCTTGTTGACAATGGTATCATTCAAAAATATATCGGGGTTGACAAAACATTTGTATGAAACCGCATCGTTTCCGGATTACAAGACTCATCAGAGGGTGAAGGTTGATTTTTATTGCACATGCCATGAACAAAAACTCGATTTCCTGCACTTGAGAAATATCGATTTCCAGATTGCTTTCTTTGTTATGCGACAAATACCATTGAAATTATGGCCCTACGGCGTCGACAACAGGGGAGCAAAGATGGCCGCAGGATATAAAAACGCGTACCAAATACGCCGCAAGTCACTTGTTACAACACCTTGTCATCTGCTTGCAAATGCCGATAAAAACA
>NW_008752033.1:8037-9922 GCF_000715545.1 Opisthorchis viverrini | reverse complement strand
TTAGGATTTTCGGGTTGTTCTATGAGGTGAGGATTTACTTAACACTCCGACAAGCAGTAGAGTAATTTATTTGATTATTGGCGTGGTAGAGTTGATCCCGATTTGCACTGCTTGTAGTTCATAATAACTCTTCAACAACACATTTTCTTGAAAACTTGGTTTCGCACTTGTTCGAGCTCAGCAAATCAGCGCCGTGGAATAAAACAGTGTGGATGGAAACCTGAAGAGTTGGCCCATCTGATGAGCCCCCAAAATGGGGATACGGTCATGGGCTATCGAAAAATTTTCAGAAAACTTATGGCTAACGTATTTCGAATATAAAGGATTCAATAATTTTCTACACACAGCCACGCATGGTAGAGTTGATCCAAATCTTTACTGCTTGCAGTTCATAAAAACTATCAAATGATACATTTTCTTTAAAACCCGGTTTCGCTCTTCTCGGAACCCATCAAATCAGCGCAGACAAGTGAAACATAATGTTGTTGGTAAGTTGGGGACTGTGCCCACCTAATGAGCCACAAGAATGGGAATACCAGTAACGCCAGAGGTGAAATACTCTCAGAAACTTTCTGCGAAGCGTGCAAGGGAGGGTGCTTGTGTAACACCTATCCCAACTTCAATGCTTCAAAGCGATTCAAGGTAGAATTCTCTTGTTGATTAGAATAAGGATTGTGACTGTGAGAAAATCCCGAAGTTCTTTACTACGGTGAATCTTAACTAGAGGCTTTCCGTAGGAGATCGGCACTGTTCCATAGGCATACATCCAATGTACCACGATTGCCCAAATGAATGGGGCTTCCTGGAGGGGCACAACTGCATTCCTATTTCATAAAGCAATTGTCCTCTGTGATTAAATTTCGACAAAATATAGGTCACCATCCCGGACTATCGCGAATTCTGATCAAAAGCATTCCACAAACCGCCGCACTTCATATGCGTATGTTATTTGCAGCCAGAATTGACCCAGACACAAGTTAGGTCACTCAAAGTTTGCAACACCTAAAATATGCCTCAACTGCGCTTGGAATGAACCGATAAAATTAAACAATTTTCGACTGTATGAAAATGGTTCCAGCATCCGGTTGAATTTATATGGTGCAGTGATTTCGCTTTGTTCACGAAGACCAAAAATGAAATTAAAGACACGAGAGTCTCGCCTTAGAACCAAAAGCATGCGCCAAGTTACACGTGAGCTAATTTCCCCTGATAAACTTCAATAAAGAGACGGAGGTAGAAGAATCACCCTTGACTGACTGCACTGGCTGCGACAGGATGAACCAGAGTTGGCCAGGAAATCATTACACATAACGCCACCGCCTTAAAGTGAACCGTGGGGTTGGCTGATGCAGACTGCTCCAAGGTCAAGGACCACATAATCCCGGAAAGAGGGTTTGCACTTTGTGAGCGCCTGATCAGATCGACGGTTGTCAAATCTGTAATGTATTCATTATTGTTTTGGCTTCATAATGTGAACAACAAACCGACAGGTTTGAGAAAGGAGAACAACTCAAAGGATGATTATGACAAATGTTAACTCATGACGACCGTGGACTTACTTTTGTCTGTCTTCGTAATTAATGTATTGTAAATATGTTTTGATTTGGTCAAGTCTCTCAGCTGTGTTGGTGTAATGCTTAAAACGCNGCTTCACGACTTTGACTAATTGTACTCTTATTTTCTCTGCTTCCGTTGAAGGAAGATTCTGAAACACAGACTCATCCCTAGCAATGAACTGTTCTGCCCCCAGAACTTTTATACCAGGCTAACAAAATCAGTGGTCGACCCCAAGAGGAATATTCCATTAAGATGTCCTAGACAGAAAAATCAAAGCCAAACAATATCCCGGTTCAATATGAGGACAACTCCCTCCTAACCAAACTAC
>NW_008752033.1:0-4094 GCF_000715545.1 Opisthorchis viverrini | reverse complement strand
CGTACTCACGAACCAATACATGATTTCCAACGATTAAACAAACGGGTTGCAATCCTGCATTTTAAGAAATTATGCACTTGATGTTTGCCACTAACTATGAAAATTAGTGTTGATATTTTAAACTTCATCGACTTCAATATTTCCTACGTCTAACCCGATGAGCTCACAACCCTCTCAACATTGCGTGCTTAATATCTAGATCAAAAAATATAACAAAAGGAGCAAGAAAAACATATTTTCAATTCAGGTGAGCAAACAAGTGCATAATCACATTTCGTTGGAGCAGTAAAAAGAATAAACAGCTTTTGCTTTGAGTCACTATTTTCCCAAGTCACTATGATGTTAAGATTACTATTTTCGAGTAAATGGTAGAGAACGTTACTCTGGTTCACCAATGAAGTCCATTTAGGATTCCACGATACTGGCTTAGAATCCGAAAATCAAAAGTTTTGGTACCAAAACTTCATACTACTGGACGCTCCCTTATTGCCACTTGTCTCAACAACATCAATGCTATTCTGTGTAAAAATTATACCTAGAGAAAATAGAAGCATGTATGCATCATAATCGTAAAATCAACACAATTTGTAGGGTTTCAAATTTCTATTCATTTCCGCAGAGATTTGGTGGAGAATTAAATGTGAGTTTTGTGGCTGCTACTCAGAATGTCCAAAATCATTAAAAAAATCTGATGAAAACAATATCGTAAGCTGATACGCAAACAGTGTCCTAATCAGAAGTGACCTGTTCTGGATGAGCCAAATGATTTCCCGGTTTGAACCCCTTAGAATCAGCCCAATTCGATGGCTGCACTACCGGCAACTCGGTACCATCTTCAAACGCCAAGAAGCGATACAAGTTTCACGCGTTTTCAGAGTTATTAAAAAGATCCTCGGTCATCCAAGACCATGATTTATGTTGTGGCGGACACCATTACTCACCATTACTCGCAATAACCCAAGGTATTTGTGTCTTAAAGACCACTATACAGTGTAGTACTTTGTATTGGTAACACTCGGGATCTGAGGTAGTCGAACGATCAATACTTTTGCTCCCGTAAAAACAGATCAAATTGTTTGAAACCAGAGGTGAACCAAACTGCATAGGTAGGGAGTGAAACTGAACAGCAATGATGGAAAATTGTTTCTGCTGCTCAGTCGAACAATCAAAATTCACTGCCCAAATTTTTCGTGTCAATTATTTTGTTTAGCTTACTCGCGTAGCTGCTGAGGACATCGCAAACCCGAAAAGACTCGACTTGGTGATTGTAAGTTCTCCAACGAAAAAAATATACCTAGAGAAAATAGAAGCATGTATGCATCATAATCGTAAAATCAACACAATTTGTAGGGTTTCAAATTTCTATTCATTTCCGCAGAGATTTGGTGGAGAATTAAATGTGAGTTTTGTGGCTGCTACTCAGAATGTCCAAAATCATTAAAAAAATCTGATGAAAACAATATCGTAAGCTGATACGCAAACAGTGTCCTAATCAGACGTGACCTGTTCTGGATGAGGCAAATGAATTCCCGGTCTGAACCCCTTAGAATCAGCCCAATTCGATGGCTGCACTACCGGCAACTCGGTACCATCTTCAAACGCCAAGAAGCGATACAAGTTTCACGCGTTTTCAGAGTTATTAAAAAGATCCTCGGTCATCCAAGACCATGATTTATGTTGTGGCGGACACCATTACTCACCATTACTCGCAATAACCCAAGGTATTTGTGTCTTAAAGACCACTATACAGTGTAGTACTTTGTATTGGTAACACTCGGGATCTGAGGTAGTCGAACGATCAATACTTTTGCTCCCGTAAAAACAGATCAAATTGTTTGAAACCAGAGGTGAACCAAACTGCATAGGTAGGGAGTGAAACTGAACAGCAATGTGAGGCAACCTTGCATCAATGTCAAACGGTTGAGGCATGCGTTTGTGTGCACCCACAACGTTCACCCTAGATTCCTCACGATAAACATTCCTATTTGATGTGTTCAGTTACTTTCGGAGTTTTATTCAAAATTCTAATAGTACTCTCGATCTGCGTACTATTATACCTGCAGCTGAAAACAGTGTAAAGTATGTTAAAACAATAAGGTTTATTTTTGACGAAATTACTTCCTGTTTTTGCATGAAGACGAAAATAATTGAGCGTTGGTGTATAAACCCATGATGAAAAATTACAATGTTTGCATTGGACGCGGTTAAATCCTTGGCCGGGACAAACATTCAGGTGGTCTTCTCTGTCCGCATCTGAAAAGCATTTTCTCAAACCAGTTCTCAACAAACCACGGCTTCAATTAAACCTAGCAATAACGAAACTTGTGACATTCTGAAATGAGAAGTCCCGCTCCCCGCCATCCACGTTCACCTAAACATCGCATTACTCTTGTCAACAGCCTTGCCCGTTGGATCAATGAGTGATATTGGCCATTGATAGCAGTCGGTCGTTTGTGTGGATTCTGCAATGGATCAGGCGTTGTCATCATCCAGATACCCCAACGTCTTTGGTGTGGATTGTCATATAGTGAGGTTGGATTTCGTAGATCCGAAAAGGAGAGGTCAGTGTGAATGTATTAGTTTTGTAGCGGACCAGATATAAAATTCCATCATTCATGCCTACCGACAACTTGCTTTTCTTGTTACTCCAATCAGATCAACCCATTTATTCCTCTCGTATGTTTGCATAGCATAACACACATTTGAATGACAGTATTCTTCTCACGAGGAAACACGCCTCAAACTAATGTTTTATTTCGCCCATAGAGTAGAATCAGATGACGAGGTTAATGTTGATGCAAACTGGCAACACAACAATTTGTAAACCGAAGACTCATTTTCCTGTGATCAATCTCTTCTGAATGGTGTGTTTTGATTCACCGGGAAATACAATCGATTGGTTTTTCAAGATTCGACTTGTTATTTAAGTGAAAAATTGTAACCTTATGCACATAGACCCATTTGTGAATTTCTGGTTCCGACCCGTGCAGTTTGTATGAACATAATAAAATATACCTAGCTCTGTGATACATAGATAATAAAATAATTAAAATAAAACGATAATAGCAATAATGAAAACGAAAAGTCCGCCAATAAAAGGATACATGACAGACAATTAAAGGAGCAATTAAGCTGAAATTAAAGGTATCAGGTTCTCTGAGAATTCGCTCTTAGAACACACAAGCGCAGGCTTAATTTACACGATTACCGGTTGGATATCTTGTGTATGAAACTTTGCAATGTCCCACAGAGTGCACACTGAATGACAGTATCTTATTTTGGTCTCATGCTCTATTGTGATTAATGTCCGGAATTCATTCGTTTTATCCCACTGTGTTGTCGTATGATTGTCACTCGTATTTGGAAAGGTATCCTGACTGGTGTTACCGCCGACAAAAACAGGCCATTAGCTGACCACAAAGTCAGTGGCTATATCGTGGACATATTCCCGTAAACTCAAATTGGCTATATATTTAAACGGAAGGCTGGCCCAAAATTTACGGTAATCTACTCAATCAAACGCTTCAGACCAAACGTGTTCAACACTGATGAACAACGACTGTAGTTGAAGCCAACATGTACTACTGCAATGCCGAGAATGCTTCCCGCCAGAAATAGAAGAGCAGGTATGGGCAAAGGACGAATACATGTGAGACTCTTCCATCAGCTGACTGGTCGGTCATCATCAGTTTCACGGGTATCCGCGGTCCCATTTTGCCTACTGGTAGAAGGAAGAGGCCCTCTGCTGCAGATTTTTTGAGAAACACGCCTACTGGTAGAAGGAAGAGGCCCTCTGCTGCAGATTTTTTTATTGAGAAACACTGACTGAACAGTTACAGCCTATTGGACGGGGAAGCAGAACTATCATATGCGCCTCGTTTATAAAAACTGTGCATCTATCATCTTCTCGAACGTTTCTACCCAAAAGTTCCTGAAAATTCATAGACGCTCACTCAATCCTAAACGAATGCTACAAAGAGATTCCACAAATTCCGTAATAAATCCCACGTTTCAATCTACGACGCACGGAATTATGATAAAACCACATGCTCCTCGTGTGCTTCCTCAGTAGCATCTACCGTTACACTGCTATC